>NC_134688.1:172411944-172714444 GCF_050947455.1 Rhinoderma darwinii
AGTGACATAGATAGTTCTCCACAATCTGGTTAACTCTCTTGACTTGCCCATTGGACTGGGGATGATAGGCCGAAGAGAAGTCCAATTTTACACCAAGGAGGCCGCAGAGTGCTCTCCAAAACTTTGAGGTAAACTGGACACCTCGGTCCGAAAAAATATGCAGGACCATGCCGTGCAGACGGAAGATGTGTTCGATGAAGAGGTCAGCCAATCGCGTAGCAGACGGCAGGCCAGTCAAGGGGATGAAATGAGCCATCTTGGAAAATCGATCCACCACCACCCAGATCACACTGCAACTCGCAGAAGAAGGAAGATCCGTAACAAAGTCCATAGCGACATGTTGCCAGGGGGCAACATGCACAGGCAGTGGTTGGAGCAGGCCAGCAGGTCTAAAGTGAGCAACTTTATTTGCTGCGCTTACCGTGCATGAGTAGACAAAGTCCATAACGTCTTTGGGTAGCGTGGGACACCAGAACTGACGGGTGATTAGATCTTGGGTCTTACGAGCACCTGCGTGACCTGCCAGCTTAGAACTGTCACCCCAGCGAAGAATTCTTCCTCTGTCTGCCAGACGCACAAAAGTCCTTCCTCGAGGAATGTCTCTAACTTGCAGGGGATTCACAGAGAAGATGCGGGATGGGTCAATAATATTCTGTGGAGATTCCATAGTGTCCTCAGTTTCAATAGATCTAGACAAGGCGTCGGCCCTCACATTCTTGTCGGCGGGTCGGTAGTTCGAACCGGAACCGAGCAAAGAACAACGACTACCTGGCTTGACAAGGATTCAACCGCTGAGCCGTCTGTAGGTAGGTAAAATTCTTGTGATCCGTGAAGATCAGGATAGGATGAACCGCGCCCTCCAGTAGATGTCTCCACTCCTGCAGATCCAGCTTGATGGCCAGTAACTCCCAATCCTCATTCAAGTAGTTGCACACTGCAGAAGAAAACAGCTTGGAATAGTAGCCATATACCACAGCCTTGCCTTTTCGATCCTCTCTGGAACAACAGTGCACCAACACCAACCGAGGAAGCGTCCACCTCTAACGAAAACTGTAGGGATACATCAGGATGGTGCAGAATGGAGGCAGAAGTGAAGGCTTTTTTTAAGAATTCAAATGCGGCTTCAGCCTCCTGAGTCCACATTTTGGAATTCATACCCTTCTTAGTGAGGGTGGAGATAGGAGCAGTCAAAGATGAGAAGTTGGGGATGAATAGCCAGTAGAAGTTGGCGAATCCTAGGAAGCGTTGTATGGCCCTTAAGCCTTGGGGGCGTGGCCACTCCAGGACAGCCTTTACCTTTTGGGGGGTCCATCTTGAGGCCCTGATCGGAGATGATATAGCCCAGGAAGGATAGAGACTTCTTCTCAAACACACACTTCTCCAGCTTGGCATAAAGGCCATTCCCTCTTAGACGGAGCCACACCTGGTGGATATGACTTTGATGAGTTTCTGGATCTGGGGAAAAAATCAAAATGTCATTGAGATACACCACAACACAAACATAAAGGAGATCACGAAAAATGTCATTGACAAATTCTTGAAATACTGCGGGAGCGTTACATAGGTCGAAGGGCATAACTAAGTATTCGTAGTGCCCATCACGAGTATTAAAGGCAGTCTTCCATCCGTCACCTCGACGAATGCAGATCAGAAGATTGTAGGCCCCCCGCAGGTCCAGTTTAGAAATTTTTTTAGCCCCCCATATGCGATCAAACAGTTCAGAGATCAAAGGCAGAGGGTACCTGTTCTTCACCGTGATCTGATTTAGACCTCGGTAGTCAATGCAAGGTCGTAGTGATCCATCTTTTTTCTTACCAAAGAAGAACCGCGCTCCGGCCGGGGATGAGGATTTACGAATGAAACCCCTCTCCAGGTTCTCCTTAATGTAGGCCGACATGAACTGGGTCTCTGGCAAGGAGAGAGGGTACACTCTACCACGAGGAGAAGACGATTCAGGAACCAGGTCGATCGGACAATCGTATACCCGGTGTGGCGGCAAGGTCTCAGCCTCCTTTTTATTGAAGACATCGGCGAACATGGAGAAACAAGAAGGCAACCCTGTCAATGGCTGAAGAGGAGCAGGCTGTGGCGACTGGATATGGCCCAGACAGCGATCAAGACACTTCAGGCCCCACTGGAGAACCTCTCCAGAGTTCCAATCCAGGACGGGGGCATGCAGACGGAGCCAAGGCAAACCCAGCAGCACGGGGTTGGCGGCCTTGGACAGGACGAACAGGGAGATGAGCTCAGCATAAAGAGCTCCCACTTGGAGTCTCAATGGCTTGGTTCCGGACACATCTGGGTCAGGCAATGGCAGTCCATCCACCGAGGCAACGATCAGCGGCCTTTCAAGCAGGATAGTAGGCAACTGAAGAAGATCCACAAGGTCTTGGCAGATGAAGTTGGCTGCAGAGCCGGAGTCCAGGTAGGCAGAGACCGGATGGGACCTCTTGCCAGCAATGATGGTTACGGGAATGAATAGTTTGGAAGAGAGTTCTCGATTCAATGTGTTGACGCCCAGGGTTGTGTCTCCAACCAAGCCTAGGCGCTGGGGTTTTTTGGCTTCTGAGGACACAGACGCACAACATGGCCAGCGAGGCCGCAATATAAGCAAAGTCCAGAGGTGCGCCTGCCCTGTTTCTCATGGACCGATAATTTTAGTCGGTCTACTTGCATCGGGACCTCGTGCAAAGCAATAGAAGCAGGCAAGAGGGGTTGCTGGAAGTTGGGCGCCAGTCTAGGACGCCGACGCTCCTGATGAACCTCGTGAGATCTCTCCCTCAGCCTAATGTCTATCCGAGTGGCAAGCAGAATCAAGTCATCCAAGGGCTCAAGCGGCCAGTTCGTCCTTGATCTCGGACGACAGCCATGCCAAAAGGATGCCACCAAGGCCTCATTGTTCCAGGATAGCTCTCCTGCCAGAGTCCGGAACTGGATCATATATTCGCCCACGGAGGTGTCCTCTTGGCGAAGGTTGAAGATAGCAGTGGCTGCCGACAAGACTCGCCCTGGCTCCCCGAAAAGAGTTCAGAATATTCGCATGAACTCTTGGAAATCTTGGGTCTGGGGTCCCTGACGTTCCCAGATAGGATTAGCCCATGCCAGGGCCTTGGCAGTCAGGAGGGATATGATGAATGCGATCTTGGCTCTGTCCGACGGAAATGCTCGGGAGTGCAGGGTAAAATGAATGTGGCATTGGTTCAGAAACCCCCGACATGCACTGGAGTCTCCATCGAACCGAGAGGGCAATGGCAGCGAGAACCGAGGATCCAGACCGGAACTGCCAGGAGGAGTAACAGGAGGATCAGCTTGAGGAGCTTGCATAGAGGCAGGAAGAGAAGCAACTAGCGTCCCTAGCTGCTGCATCATAGAGTCCACTGCCACAAGGAGCTGATCCTGCCTAGCTCGGAGATCCAGCAGGTCCGCCTGCATGGCTTGGGAGGGTGACATGCCTTTGAATTGACCAGCGGAGTCCATGTCCAGAGCGTACTGTCACGTAGCGGGGTGTGGACCCACTGGGCCGTAACGTGTAGCGGGATGGCAGTTGGCCAAACAGGTAAAGTACAGAGTTTAATAGTTGAGTGAGGATACCTGAGGCAACGTAGACTGTAGCGAGGCAGGCACGTCCAGGACCAGGCGGCGGGAAGACGTCAGGTGAGGTGTAGCAAAACAAGCGTAAACTACGGCAACAGCACGGCAACAGCACAGCACGGAACTAGAACTGGGTAACACGGAAACAGGATACAGGAACTAGGTACACTTGGAAATTGGAAGACACTGGGAGACCATTAGCACGACAAACTATGGGTAACAAACAACGCTCTGGCAAAGAGCAAGAGGGCAGAGCCCTTTTTATAGCCCAGGGCATACTGGCCTAGATTGCAGACTTCCTGCAAAATGCGCGCACTAGCCCTTTAAGACCATGGACGTGCGCACCCTCCGGAGACAGTCTCGATGTCCGGAAGTGAGTGCCGGCGCCTCATAGGAGGACGATGCTGCAGACAGGTAAGATGTCCATGGCCACGACCGTCGAGGTTTAAGTCAGAACGACTGGCTGTGGCCATAGACGTTTCATCTGTTTCCGTAACTACCATTCAGTTCTATGGGGCTTACGGAAACAGCGTAGCTCAGCGCGCTACGCTGTTTTCTTCTTCATGGTCAGAAAGCAGCCGGAGCACAAAGAGGTAGAAGAGGGTTTAGGGGCCCCGTTCTAGAGATAGGTGCGTGTCCCAGATGTAGGACCCACATCTATCTGACATTTATGACATATCCTATGGATATCCAAAGAAGTAGTAGGACAACAGCACACGTCTTCAAATCATCAAAGTGGTTTTATTGTCAAGACATCCACAAACGACAAGCAACGTTTCGACCCATAGTGAGTGAAGAGTCTTTGTCAAGCCTAACATTATGTCTAAAAACACCGTTATAAATGGGTGAATACAAATGATCACATGGCCCATTCCAACCAGTGAACATCGTGAATCTGGTCTCCCAGGTGAAGCATACATTAGTCTTAATGACATACATCAAATAGTTATATAATCTTCAAAAACGTGCAAAACTACAATGTGTAATACATCTTTAATACATCATCATCAATAATATATCAATCATTGTTATTACAATAGAAAAGTGAAGGAGGAAAGTTCACCACACTCCAGGTTCCAGCTACGATCACAGAGCTCTACTGTGCATGCTCAGCAATCAATCATCTCTGCTGTGCAAAAAATACAGACCAGCGTTCGATCCAAAATAGTGATCAAAATATGTATAAATGTAAGACATCCTCAGTCATAACAGGAATCCATCATATTGCAGCTCCATATCTGTATATTTTGAGGCAAAATTAATTCAATAGTTAAAAACGTCTTCACTCTGTATAAGTCACATGTGAACAGGGCAGACGGAGGGAGAAGGGATCAGGTTCATATTACTTCATGATATCAATCACTAGAAGTTAAATATAAGACATCCTCAGTCATAACAAGAATCCATCATACTGCAGCTCCATATCTGTATATTTTGAGGCAAAAATAATTCAATAATTAAAAACGCCTTCACTCTGTTTAAGTCACATGTGAACAGGGCAGACGGAGGGAGAAGGGATCAGGTTCATATTACTACATGATATCAATCCCTAGGAGTTAATGTCATCAAATACTATTTAGTGTTAAACCGCCTACATAAATCGGATCACCGAAGTGATTCAAAAACTTTCTAGGGAATGCTTGTAACTACTGTCCGACAAATCATGTTGGACAATAATACCGCACAAAACACGAGATTTATATAATGATGATAAAAAAGCCTTCATTCCGTGATGTGAAGTCACATGTGAACAGGGCAGACAGAAGAAGAAGGGATCAGGTTCATATTACTACATGATATCAATCACTAAAAGTTAGTGTCATCAAATACTCTTTAGTGTTAATTCGCCTACATAAATCGAATCACTCAAAGTGATTAAAAGACTTTCTAGGGAATGCTCGTAATATCTGTCCAACAAAACATGTCGGACACCTATATCGCACAGAACACGAGATTTATATAATGATGATAGAGCATCAACCATAGCCCACCCAATCAAAAAACCACTATACTCAAAAATATTGCATAAAAAATACAGATGGATGCCAACATGAAAGGAACCGCTATAACCTTCGTTCTGATCATAAATCCGCTGGCGTGTGGTGAATAAACCTCCATCACGAACATGCTCAAATCTGTAAGAAATATTCCAAAAATATCAAGACCCTCAGGGATACAAGACGATGCAAAAAAAATAGATGCTACACAATGTGTCAGAAATCACCCATCAAGTGTACAATATTAAAAAAATGTTAAAAACAGCAATGGGATTTCAGAGTCCAGGAATTATCTTGTATTCTAGATTCAAACCTTTGGGGTATAGGGAATCTAACTCAAAGATCCAACGTAATTCTTTCTTTTTCAATAGCTTCTGTCTATCCCCTCCCCTCCTGAGTATCGGGACACAATCTATTACCCTAAATCTCAATTGATTTAACTGATGATTCTTTTCAATAAAATGCCTTGGTAATGGAAGTTCCATCATTTTCTTTCTGATTGTACTTTTATGCTTATTAATTCTCAATTTAATAGGCATAGTTGTCTCTCCTATGTAAATCAATGAACAAGGACATGTAATCATATATACAACGAAATCTGAATTGCACGTAAATCTGTGTCTGATATTAAAGACCCTCCCCGTATGTGGATGCTGAAAACTATTCCCTTTCACAATATTATTGCAATTGCAGCAATTCAGACAGGGAAAATTACCATTTTTGGGGGGGCAAAGTAGCAATTGTGTATTTTTCTTTCTACTACCCACGTCTGACTTAACCAGTGTGTCTCTGATATTCTTAGTCCTCCGATATGACATAATAGGTGGTATTCTCAACGTGTCAATCTCATTATGTCCCTTGGACACTATAGGCCAATTCTTTCGCAGAATATTACCTATGCGACCACTCAAATTGCCAAAAGTTGATATAAATGGTATACGTTCAACTTGTACACCCTTAATATTGGATTCCAAACAATTGTCTAGTCTATCCTTATGTTTCTGTACAAGTTTCCTAGGATAACCTCTCTTCGTAAATTTATTACACATCTGAGTCAACCTAATTTGTTTCTGTGTAGTATCTGACACAATCCTATCTACCCTTAATAATTGACTCCATGGTAACGACTCAATCATGTGTCTAGGATGGTTACTACTATATACAAGGAGATTATTTCTGTCTGTGGGTTTCACAAATAAATCTGTGGAAAATACTCCGTCTTTCCATTGTACCAAAGTGTCCAAAAATTGTAATTCTCGATCAGAACAAACCATGGTAAATTGAAGAGCTGGAATATGAGTGTTAAGTTCTAACAAAAACTGATCAAGACCCAACCTATCACCTTCCCATATGACAAAAATGTCATCAATAAATCTCCACCAGCAGCGGATGTGATCCATATGGGGGGAGGTGTAGACATACTCCTCCTCAAAGGTGGACATGAAGATGTTCGCATACGTTGGGGCCACATTGGACCCCATCGCCGTCCCCCTTAGCTGTAAAAAGAACTGGTCACCAAAGAGAAAATAATTCTTCCTTAGTACCAGCTCCAGCAGCTGGAGGATGAAGCGTCTACACCCTGGGTCACATCCGGTGCTGGCGAGACATTTCTCTATTGCCCTTAAACCTCTATTGTGTTCAATGCTAGTATATAAAGATACAATATCAAATGATACAAGTAATACAGGACCACTGGCCTCAATCAGTTGTAATTTATGTAAAAAATCTGTTGTATCTTTAATGTAAGACGAGGCCTTCAAAACATATTCTCTCAGGATTTTGTCAAGGAAGATTGCAATATTATTAAAATATTATTGGCCGATTTCGTTCGAGATCGAGACCCCCAATGAGGAGGAACCCTCCAAGAACGAAAATATAGTGGTAAATATCTCATCTATAGACCTCACGAATGACCAACTTCAGGTGTTACAGAAAGGTCTTTCATTTTGTCTTGATACTGATGTTGATTGGTTCCAATTGGATCTTGATCTTAAAAGTTTTTTTAGACGTCTGAACCTTAAAGTAATGTTTTCTAAAGATAATGTTACTGTCTGTGAGAAAAGTGATTCTGATTGTATGTTTCAGTCTAGCAAATTGGGTCTTAGACCAACTAGCACATATATGCCTCCCTCTAGCCCGATTATTGATACGTTTTCAAAGATTGTGTTAGATGAGATTAAATCATTAAAAGAGAGTACTACACATGATACAAGGAGTAATTTGAATCTTACAAATAAGGAAAGGAAGGCTTTAA
The DNA here is from genome assembly GCF_050947455.1 of Rhinoderma darwinii. NCBI lineage: Eukaryota > Metazoa > Chordata > Amphibia > Anura > Rhinodermatidae > Rhinoderma > Rhinoderma darwinii. Next base: position 172,419,787 of record NC_134688.1, read on the forward strand.
AGGAACTTATGAATAATAAGGAGATTACTATAAAGCAGGCCGATAAAGGTGGAGCCACGGTCATTTTGGACAGTAGTAAATATGAGTCAGAGATTTATAGTCAATTGGCAGATAGTGAGATATATCAATTGTTACCTAGAGACCCCAAGTTAGAGCTATTGAAAGAGATCAAAGGTATTATTGATGTTGCAGTGGAACAGGGTATTATTGACCAACAATTGGGGAAGTTTCTGAAGGTGGAGGAACCAATTACTCCAATATTATATACACTACCTAAGATTCACAAAAATCTCCATGCCCCCCCAGGCAGACCAATTGTGTCGGGGAGGGGTTCAATTTTTAATAATATTGCAATCTTCCTTGACAAAATCCTGAGAGAATATGTTTTGAAGGCCTCGTCTTACATTAAAGATACAACAGATTTTTTACATAAATTACAACTGATTGAGGCCAGTGGTCCTGTATTACTTGTATCATTTGATATTGTATCTTTATATACTAGCATTGAACACAATAGAGGTTTAAGGGCAATAGAGAAATGTCTCGCCAGCACCGGATGTGACCCAGGGTGTAGACGCTTCATCCTCCAGCTGCTGGAGCTGGTACTAAGGAAGAATTATTTTCTCTTTGGTGACCAGTTCTTTTTACAGCTAAGGGGGACGGCGATGGGGTCCAATGTGGCCCCAACGTATGCGAACATCTTCATGTCCACCTTTGAGGAGGAGTATGTCTACACCTCCCCCCATATGGATCACATCCGCTGCTGGTGGAGATTTATTGATGACATTTTTGTCATATGGGAAGGTGATAGGTTGGGTCTTGATCAGTTTTTGTTAGAACTTAACACTCATATTCCAGCTCTTCAATTTACCATGGTTTGTTCTGATCGAGAATTACAATTTTTGGACACTTTGGTACAATGGAAAGACGGAGTATTTTCCACAGATTTATTTGTGAAACCCACAGACAGAAATAATCTCCTTGTATATAGTAGTAACCATCCTAGACACATGATTGAGTCGTTACCATGGAGTCAATTATTAAGGGTAGATAGGATTGTGTCAGATACTACACAGAAACAAATTAGGTTGACTCAGATGTGTAATAAATTTACGAAGAGAGGTTATCCTAGGAAACTTGTACAGAAACATAAGGATAGACTAGACAATTGTTTGGAATCCAATATTAAGGGTGTACAAGTTGAACGTATACCATTTATATCAACTTTTGGCAATTTGAGTGGTCGCATAGGTAATATTCTGCGAAAGAATTGGCCTATAGTGTCCAAGGGACATAATGAGATTGACACGTTGAGAATACCACCTATTATGTCATATCGGAGGACTAAGAATATCAGAGACACACTGGTTAAGTCAGACGTGGGTAGTAGAAAGAAAAATACACAATTGCTACTTTGCCCCCCCAAAAATGGTAATTTTCCCTGTCTGAATTGCTGCAATTGCAATAATATTGTGAAAGGGAATAGTTTTCAGCATCCACATACGGGGAGGGTCTTTAATATCAGACACAGATTTACGTGCAATTCAGATTTCGTTGTATATATGATTACATGTCCTTGTTCATTGATTTACATAGGAGAGACAACTATGCCTATTAAATTGAGAATTAATAAGCATAAAAGTACAATCAGAAAGAAAATGATGGAACTTCCATTACCAAGGCATTTTATTGAAAAGAATCATCAGTTAAATCAATTGAGATTTAGGGTAATAGATTGTGTCCCGATACTCAGGAGGGGAGGGGATAGACAGAAGCTATTGAAAAAGAAAGAATTACGTTGGATCTTTGAGTTAGATTCCCTATACCCCAAAGGTTTGAATCTAGAATACAAGATAATTCCTGGACTCTGAAATCCCATTGCTGTTTTTAACATTTTTTTAATATTGTACACTTGATGGGTGATTTCTGACACATTGTGTAGCATCTATTTTTTTTGCATCGTCTTGTATCCCTGAGGGTCTTGATATTTTTGGAATATTTCTTACAGATTTGAGCATGTTCGTGATGGAGGTTTATTCACCACACGCCAGCGGATTTATGATCAGAACGAAGGTTATAGCGGTTCCTTTCATGTTGGCATCCATCTGTATTTTTTATGCAATATTTTTGAGTATAGTGGTTTTTTGATTGGGTGGGCTATGGTTGATGCTCTATCATCATTATATAAATCTCGTGTTCTGTGCGATATAGGTGTCCGACATGTTTTGTTGGACAGATATTACGAGCATTCCCTAGAAAGTCTTTTAATCACTTTGAGTGATTCGATTTATGTAGGCGAATTAACACTAAAGAGTATTTGATGACACTAACTTTTAGTGATTGATATCATGTAGTAATATGAACCTGATCCCTTCTTCTTCTGTCTGCCCTGTTCACATGTGACTTCACATCACGGAATGAAGGCTTTTTTATCATCATTATATAAATCTCGTGTTTTGTGCGGTATTATTGTCCAACATGATTTGTCGGACAGTAGTTACAAGCATTCCCTAGAAAGTTTTTGAATCACTTCGGTGATCCGATTTATGTAGGCGGTTTAACACTAAATAGTATTTGATGACATTAACTCCTAGGGATTGATATCATGTAGTAATATGAACCTGATCCCTTCTCCCTCCGTCTGCCCTGTTCACATGTGACTTAAACAGAGTGAAGGCGTTTTTAATTATTGAATTATTTTTGCCTCAAAATATACAGATATGGAGCTGCAGTATGATGGATTCTTGTTATGACTGAGGATGTCTTATATTTAACTTCTAGTGATTGATATCATGAAGTAATATGAACCTGATCCCTTCTCCCTCCGTCTGCCCTGTTCACATGTGACTTATACAGAGTGAAGACGTTTTTAACTATTGAATTAATTTTGCCTCAAAATATACAGATATGGAGCTGCAATATGATGGATTCCTGTTATGACTGAGGATGTCTTACATTTATACATATTTTGATCACTATTTTGGATCGAACGCTGGTCTGTATTTTTTGCACAGCAGAGATGATTGATTGCTGAGCATGCACAGTAGAGCTCTGTGATCGTAGCTGGAACCTGGAGTGTGGTGAACTTTCCTCCTTCACTTTTCTATTGTAATAACAATGATTGATATATTATTGATGATGATGTATTAAAGATGTATTACACATTGTAGTTTTGCACGTTTTTGAAGATTATATAACTATTTGATGTATGTCATTAAGACTAATGTATGCTTCACCTGGGAGACCAGATTCACGATGTTCACTGGTTGGAATGGGCCATGTGATCATTTGTATTCACCCATTTATAACGATGTTTTTAGACATAATGTTAGGCTTGACAAAGACCCTTCACTCACTATGGGTCGAAACGTTGCTTGTCGTTTGTGGATGTCTTGACAATAAAACCACTTTGATGATTTGAAGACGTGTGCTGTTGTCCTACTACTTCTTTGGATATACATCGTGCTGGAGTTGGTTTGCCTGGCTTGACAGCGTGCACCGCACCATACTCGGGACTAGTGCTGCTTCAAAAATCTCCTTTTTTCTGATATCCTATGGATATGTCATAAATGTCTCTGATGGGAAAACCCCTTTAACTTCATAATCAAATCATTTTCTAGGTCTAATGATTTTATACACAGAAAGCCCTGATGTTATGGTGGGGTCATTATTTGTCTTTAGAACTGATTCAATGGGATAGTACATAAAGTGCACAAACTCCTATTGCCATAAATCTGTTTTAAGAAAGATTACATAAAAGTCAAATCTCCTTAGGTTGATAGAAAATCTCCATTGCATTAATGTATTATTTCAATTGACTTTCCTAGCAAAATTGAAAAGGAAGCCAACCATGCCATATAGGGTATATTTTTTTTCTAGTGGCCTAAATTATTTCCTTGCAGTTGAATATCTGGTTATACCCATTATAATAAAAGCATGTTTGTTCATCACATAAGTGAAGGAAATACATTGTGCTTCAATGCATTATAATAATAGAATGAGTATTAAGGAGGATTAACTGCTGTGTATAAGAAGAATCTGAGGTATTGTAATATAAGTGCACAAGCTGCTTTGCTATTACATAGATACTGTTGTTGCCGGATTCTTTGAACAGCCATACTGACGCTTTATTATTGATATAGAGCGCTGTATTCATACTTTCAATGTTCATTCAATAAATAAAACACCAGTTTCAAAATGTATTTATTTGTCCGGAATCCTAATCAGTTATTATTTTAATACTTGCTTCTTCTTTATCATCCAGTATAAAAACAAAGCAGAGAATAAATCCAATCAGAAGTTAGTAGTTTTACAGGAATTTGACCTTCTGGCAGCCCATCGACAAACACCCCCCCCCCCCCCCGCCCTGCAACGCAATCCTGGGGATCTGATGGATTTCCATTGCAGCCGGAGGCCTGACAAATGGCTCTTCGGTGTCCGAGAGACTCTTGGAATGCGACCGTGAAAAAGCAAAAAATAATCCTTGGTCATTAACGCACAAAAAAGGCCTGGTCATTAAGGGGTTTAAAAAAAACAGGTCACCCCAGAAAAATAAAAACATTTTCTTTCCACTAAAAAAAAGTTTTATATTTAAAAAATAGTAAATAATATAGTTATAGGGTACCATTGCACTCGTAACAAGCTGTAGAAAAAGTCTATGGGCGCATTCAGATGTGGCGGAATTGCTGTTGAATTCCGCTGCGGACAGTCCGCAGTGGAATTCTGCAGCAGCCGTTTTTTTCATTTCTTTCTATACATTTTTAGGAAAGTTAGTTCAGACGTTGCAGAAAATAACTGTGCGGAAATCAGGAGTGCGGTGCAGAATTTTCCCTCCGCTGCATGCTCTTTCCATTGTGGAGAAGCAGCGGAATTTCACTGCGGATTTCAGCCTTTGCAATGCAAAAACTGAAATCTGTGGCAAGTCCGCTGTGATATCCGCAACGTCTGAATTACCTGTCAAATATGCAAATGTTGGTGCAGATTCGTTGCGTAATTGCCCCAAATCTGCACCAACATTTGCAGCGGAAAAATTCCGCCACATCTGAACGTGCCTTTAAGGCTAGGCAATGTTCAAAATAACTCCAACTCCATATATACGTATAAAATACCAAAAGAAAGGATTATATAGCCACATGTATATAAAAATTCTAACAAAATTTATTGTACATATCCGATAAACAGTACGAAAAAAAATATGTGAAAGTCTAATAATAATACATGGTATAGCAGAAAAGACCATAAATGCTGTGTCATATATATATATATATACATATATATATATATATACACACACACAGTGAAGGAAATAAGTATTTGATCCCTTGCTGATTTTGTAAGTTTGCCCACTGTCAAAGACATGAACAGTCTAGAATTTTTAGGCTAGGTTAATTTTACCAGTGAGAGATAGATTATATAAAAAAAAAACAGAAAATCACATTGTCAAAATTATATATATTTATTTGCATTGTGCACAGAGAAATAAGTATTTGATCTCTTTGGCAAACAAGACTTAATACTTGGTGGCAAAACCCTTGTTGGCAAGCACAGTAGTCAGACGTTTTTTGTAGTTGATGATGAGGTTTGCACACATGTTAGATGGAATTTTGGCCCACTCCTCTTTGCAGATCATCTGTAAATCATTAAGATTTCGAGGCTGTCGCTTGGCAACTCGGATCTTCAGCTCCCTCCATAAGTTTTCGATGGGATTAAGGTCTGGAGACTGGCTAGGCCACTCGATGACCTTAATGTGCTTCTTTTTGAGCCACTCCTTTGTTGCCTTAGCTGTATGTTTCGGGTCATTGTCGTGCTGGAAGACCCAGCCACGAGCCATTTTTAATGTCCTGGTGGAGGGAAGGAGGTTGTCACTCAGGATTTGACGGTACATGGCTCCATCCATTCTCCCATTGATGCGGTCAAGTAGTCCTGTGACCTTAGCAGAGAAACACCCCCAAAACATAATGTTTCCACCTCCATGCTTGACAGTGGGGACGGTGTTCTTTGGGTCATAGGCAGCATTTCTCTTCCTCCAAACACGGCGAGTTGAGTTAATGCCAAAGAGCTCAATTTTAGTCTCATCTGACCACAGCACCTTCTCCCAATCACTCTCAGAATCATCCAGATATTCATTTGCAAACTTCAGACGGGCCTGTACATGTGCCTTCTTGAGCAGGGGGACCTTGCGGGCACTGCAGGATTTTAATCCATTACGGCATAATGTGTTACCAATGGTTTTCTTGGTGACTGTGGTCCCAGCTGCCTTGAGATCATTAACAAGTTCCCCCCGTGTAGTTTTCGGCTGAGTTCTCACCTTCCTCAGGATCAAGGATACCCCACGAGGTGAGATTTTGCATGGAGCCCCAGATCAATGTCGATTGACAGTTATTTTGTATGTCTTCCATTTTCTTACTATTGCACCAACAGTTGTCTCCTTCTCACCCAGCGTCTTACTTATGGTTTTGTAGCCCATTCCAGCCTTGTGCAGGTCTATGATCTTGTCCCTGACATCCTTAGAATGCTCTTTGGTCTTGCCCATGTTGTAGAGGTTAGAGTCAGACTGATTAATTGAGTCTGTGGACAGGAGTCTTTTATACAGGTGACCATTTAAGACAGCTGTCTTTAATGCAGGCACCAAGTTGATTTGGAGCGTGTAACTGGTCTGGAGGAGGCTGAACTCTTAATGGTTGGTAGGGGATCAAATACTTATTTCTCTGTGCACAATTCAAAAAAATATCTATAATTTTGACTATGTGATTTTCTTTTTTTTTTTTTATATATAATCTATCTCTCACTGGTAAAATTAACCTAGCCTAAAAATTCTAGACTGTTCATGACTTTGACAGTGGGCAAACTTACTAAATCAGCAAGGGATCAAATACTTATTTCCTTCACTGTATATATATATATATATATAGTCTCCATAGTAGAGTCACATGTAGTTTATGGATGACTCTACATAGTTACACACAATTCAGGGATAACCTCAAAAAGACTCTATTAGTAATACTTCTATTCCTCTGTAAGGATTTTTATCATTACATAAAAAGAAGGGAGAAAGTGCTAGTGCATAATAATAATTAGGGTCTGTTCACACGCTTAACCAAAACCGTCTAAAAATACTCCTGATTTTCAAACGTTTTTTTAAGCCACTCGCATTTTTCGCTGCGTTCTTCGCTGTGTTTTTTACGGCCGTTTTTGGAGCGGTTTTCAATAGAGTCTATGAAAAACGACTCCAAAAACGTCCCAAGAAGTGACCTGCACTTCTTTTTCGCGGACATTTTTTTACGCGGCCGTTTTTCAAAATGGCCGCGCAAAAAAACGGCCCGTCGGAACAAATCACAGTTTTTCCCATTGAAATCAATGGGCAGATGTTTGGAGGCATTCTGCTTCCGATTTTTTGGCAGTTTTTCAGTCGTTTACAACCTGAAAAATGACCGAAAATAGGTCGTGTGAACATACCCTCAGAGTTATTCAAAAGCCAGCCTTAACCATCTCAGAAATGAAATGGTCCCGCACAACCAGTACCCCAACGCGCGTTTCACAGTGATCTGCTTCCCCAGGGGGTGAATACGCCTTAATATATATTTGGCAACATCTGCCAACCTCAGCGATACAAAATATGCGTGCATTTCTCACACGCTGGATGCAAAGCGGAGCTTTGAGTGAATGGTGTGCAAACTGGCTTTTAGAGAACAATTTTCCAAAGCTAGTCTGCTGACACTTTATGACAACTACAGATGTTGTGATGTTTCCAGTCCACAGAAATTTGGAGCCCAACCCCTTGCAGCCCCGCCGATCAACTGCTTTGAAGGGGCCGCGGCGCTCATATGAGCGCTGGTTCCCCTTAATTTCCTTTACTTCTCTCATTCAAGTGTATACTGTAATACCGTGAACCGCTGCTACGAGTGTGTCCACGATTCACAGTGTGATTAGTAAAGGAAATGAAGGGGAATCAGCGCTCATACGAGCGTCGCAGCGCCTTCAACCAGCTGATCGGTGGGGCTGCCGGGAGTCGGTCGCCGAGGATAGGCCATCATTTTTTGTGGACTGGAAAACCCCTTTAACACCCCCAAAATGACTCTTTTATGGAAATAAGACCCCCTAAGGTATTCATTTAGAAACAGATTTCCAAATCTTTGATATGTAGTGTAAAATGTCTGCAGCATGTGGATGAGATTTGTAAAATCTCATCTACTTGCCTTGTATTGTAATCCGCTGCAGACTTTACTTGCGCAAATCCGCAGGTGAAATCTGCAGTGAATACGCCACATGTAAAGTCACCCTAAGACCTCATGCACACGAACGTATTTTTTCCCTCCCGTAAATACTGGCGTAAATACGGGTCCGGTGTCACACGTATTCGACCCGTTTTGCACCAGTATTTACGGACCCGTGCCCGTAAATACGGTTCCGGTGTCACCAGTATTCCACCCGTATTTACGGGCAGGTTTTCGATGCAAAATTGCATTGCACTAATCGGCAGCCCCTTCTCTCTATCAGTGCAGGATAGAGAGAAGGGGCAGCCCTTTCCGAGGTAAAATTAAAAGAAATTCATACTTACCCGGCCGTTGCCTTGGTGACGCGTCCCTCTCTTGACATCCAGCCCGACATCCCTGGATGACGCGGCAGTCCATGTGACCGCTGCAGCATGTGATTGGCCTGTGATTGGCTGCAGCGGTCACATGGGCTGAAACGTCATCCAGGGATGTCGGGCCGGATGTAGAGAGGGACGCGTCACCAAGGCAACGGCCGGGAGACTGGACTGGAGGAAGAAGCAGGAAGTTCTCGGTAAGTATGAACGTCTTTTTTTTTTTTTTTTACAGGTTGCTCTATATTTTGATCAGAATTCACTGTCCAGGGTGCTGAAAGAGTTACTGCCGATCAGTTAACTCTTTCAGCACTCTGGACAGTGACTATTTACTGACGTCGCCTAGCAACGCTGCCGTAATGACCGGTGCACACATGTAGCCACCCGTCATTACGGGAGCTCCATAGACTTCTATGGGCTGCCCGTGCCGTTATTACGGCCTGAAATAGGACATGTTCTATCTTTTTCAACGGCACGGGCACCTTCCCGTAAGAAAACGGGAAGGTACCCGTGGCTAATAGAAGTCTATGAGCCCGTTATTACGGGTCGTAATTACGACCCGTAATAACGGGTGTTTTTACGGTCGTGTGAATGAGGCCTAAGTCTGGGGCTACATAGTGACTTTTGCCACGACACAGGTCGCTCGGCCAAAGATTGCTATGTCCCATAGCCTACACCACAGGTAATCAAAGTCAATGTGGTCGCGTTGCGACCTGCAAGTAACTATGACATGACAGTGTGGATTTCTTGCAACGGTCATGCCGCGGCAACTTACGCGTTGTGGCACAACCACATTGACTTTTATTACTTGCAATGTATGCTACGGGACATAGCGATCTTTGGCCGCGCGACCTGTGTCGTAGCCAAAGCCACAATGTAGCCCCGGACTTAGGGTGACTTTACACTGGCCTAAGTTGCCGTGCAGCAGATAGATAGACAAATGTATTAATTACAAAACAAAAAAAAAGTGTGTGTTTTATGTTACATTATTCTTCTCCCTCTCTGGCAGTCTACAAGAGGGGGAGAAGATGCAACTGGTGATCACCTGACCAGAGACCACACTGAGTGGTCACTGCATGATGCTCCATGATGCAGCTGTGTCTCTCGGCTGTCGGCGCGTAAGCTGAATGGACTTTGGTTGAAGCTCCATGTTGAAGCTGTCTCTAGAGAGAGCTTATAACAGTTGTCGAGTTAGCACCACTGTTAGGAGCAATCATTAGGAGCAATGCAATCATCACGTTGTCACAACGATCACATGACCGGGGACCACGTTGAGTGGTCTCCGGTTGAATCTCTGTGATACAACTGTCTAGAGACAACTGAATGCCACCGGGGAGCAGCAAAACGAACTCTGCAGGACGTTCTGGAATTGCTTGATCAGTAAACGAGTTGTCCAGGCACGGACAACTGATGACCTATCCACAGGATAGGTCATCAGTATATTAACGGTGGGGGTCCGACACCCAGACTTTGCAAATATTAGCTGCTCCAGCTGCCTCCGGGCACCGGATGTGAATGCCAGAAGCAGATAGCTTTGGTAACGGAATAGCGGCCGAAACTGCAGCTCTGCTCCTATTCAAGTGAACAGGAGCAGAGTCGCTATTCTGCAGCAGGGACACTACGCAGTGGTCGGAGCCATCTGCTCCCGGCTCCGAATACTGCATATCATGCATAACATTCGGTGCCCGGAGGCAGCTGGTCGCTGCAGGGTCCAGGTGTTGGACCTCCACCGATCATATATTGATGACCTATCCTGTGAATAGGTCATCAGTTGTCCGTGCCTGAACAAACCCTTTAAGACCTAAAATAGGCTGGTTAATAAGGGGTTAAAGGACGAGTAGTGACATGCCACATTCACTTGCATCCTCAGATACAAATAAGTACTCTAAGCTGCAGGCCACATAAGGACTGTAGCCTATAAGGCGCTGTGAAGACTCCCTGCGCAGGCTGGCTTGATAACGTCACTGCATCACGCTGGTCTGCGGAAGCATCCCGCCTGCAAGGCTGTGCAGCCCTGTGTCTGTCGCGGGAACGGGACAAGGTAAGTACAATATTATTATTTTTTTGGAGTGGGCTATATGGCAATATACATGGGGGGATTGCTGCATAGCACTATATACACGGGGGATTTCTGTGTAGCACTATATACAAGGGGGAGCTGTATAGCACTATATACAAGGGGGAGCTGTGTGGCATTATATACAAGGGGAGGGCTGTGTGGCACTATATATAAGGGGGGATGTGTGTCACTATATACAAGGGGGCTGTGTGGCACTATTTAATAGAGGGGGCTGTGTGGCACTATATACAAGGGGGCTATGTGGCACTATTTAATAGAGGGGGGCTGTGTGGTACTATATACAAGAGGGGGCTGTGTGGCACTATTTACAATGGGGCTGTGTGGCAGTATATAAAAGGGGGCTGTGGGGCACGATTTACAAGAGGGGGCTGTGTGGCACTATATACAAGGGGGGGCTGTGTGGCTCTATATACAAGGGGGGGCTGTATGGCACTATATACAAGGGGCTGTGTGGCACTATTTACAAGAGGGGGGCTGTGTGGCGCTATATACAAGGGGGGCTTTGTGGCTCTATATACAAGGGGGGCTGTGAGGCATTATATACAAGGGGGCTGTGTGGCATTATATACAAGGGGAGCAGTGTGGCATTATATAAAAGGGGGCTGTGTAGCACTATTTACAAGAGGGGGGGCTGTGTGGCACTATATACAAGGGGGGCTGTGTGGCAGTATATACAAGTGGGGGCTTTGTGGCACTATATACAAGGGGCTGTGTGGCTCTATATACAAGGGGGGCTGTGTGGCTCTATATACAAGGGGGGCTGTGTGGCATTATATACAAGGGGAGCTGTGGCATTATATACAAGGGGGTTGTGTAGCACTATTTACAAGAAGGGGGCTGTGTGGCACTATATACAAGGGGGGCTGTGTGGCATTATATACAAGGGAGCTGTGGCATTATATACAAGGGGGCTGTGTGGCATTATATACAAGGGGAGCAGTGTGGCATTATATAAAAGGGGGTTGTGTAGCACTATTTACAAGAAGGGGGCTGTGTGGCACTATATACAAGGGGGGCTGTGTATTAGTATATACAAGTGGGGGCTTTATGGCACTATATACAAGGGGCTGTGTGGCACTACATACAAGGGGGGGCTGTGTGGCACTATTTACAAGACAGGAGTGTGTGGCACTATATAGAAGGGGGGCTGTATGGCACTATTTACAAGAGGGGGGCTGTGTGGCACTATATACAAGAGGGGGCTGTGTGGCACTATATACAAGGGGGGCTGTGTGGCACTATATACAAGGGGGCTGTGTGGCACTATATACAAGAGGGGGGCTGTGTGGCACTATATACAAGGGGGCTGTGTGTCTCTATATAAAAGGGGGGCTGTGTGGCACTATATACAAGGGGAGCTGTGTGACATTATATACAAGGTGGCTGTGTGCCACTATTTACAAGAGAGGGAGGGCTGTGTGGCGCTATCTACAGGGGGTCTGTGTGTGGCGCTATCCACAGGGGGGGTGGTGTGTGATGCTATCTACAGGGGCTGTGTGTGGCGCTCTCTACAGGGGAGCGCTGTGTTAGGTAGGGCTGTGTGTCACGCGGTCTACAGGTGGATGTGTGTGGCGCTATCTGTAGGGGTGTGTGTGATGCTATCTGCACGGGCTGTGTGTGACGCTATCTACAGGGGGTCTGTGTGGTGCTATCCATAGGGACAGTGGTGTATGAGAGGGTTTATTTCATTGGTGCCTATAATTGGTGTTTATAACTCCATTTTACTGGCGTACTTGTAATTATATAGTATTTTAAAAAGTAATTAAAACTAATTTAATACGCTATATTAGCGTTTTATGGGGGTAGTACTTTTGGTCATCAGATCGCCCACCATTGATGGAGACTTGCCCTGCTCCCTAACTGCTCTGCTCAAGAGCTGCCAAGACTTAAGTGCTTTTTACACCTACCGATATTCGGCCAGTGCAGCGAGCGCCAATCAAGGACACAGCGTTGATCCACGCTCCTTTGCTCCTGTGACACGGAGCTAAGTTTGGGGATGAGCGGTCGTTACTCCGATTGCTCATCCCCATACGTTATTATCATGTTGTCAGCGCGTCTCCCTGTATACACAGGGAGATGTGCTGCCGACAATGATAATATTTCACTTTTTTATAACAATACAATCAGCAGATGATCGAGCATTTGCTCGTTCACCTGCGATCGCTGCCCTGTTTACACAAGGCAATTATCGGGAACGAGCGTTCTATGGCTGAGTTCACACAGAGTTTTTTGCAGGAGGAAAATTCTGCCTCAAAATTCTGTTTGGAAATTTGAGGCAGATTTTCCTCTGCCTGTAATCAATTTGTCGCGTTTTTCACTCGCGCCGATTGAGTTCTACGGGCAAAAACGCTGCAAAATACTCTTTCTCTGCCTCCCATTGATGTCAATGGGAGGTCAGAGGCGTAAACGCCAGAAGATAGGGCATGTTGCTTCTTTTTACCGCGGGGCGGTTTTTCCGCTCACGGTAAAAACCCGCGTCCACCTCCCATTGAAATCAATGGGAGGCATTTTCTGCCGTATTTTGGCGCGTTTTCCGAGGCGGTTTCCGCGTAAAAAAACTCTGTGTGAACTGGCCCTATGAACGCTTGTCTGCCTGATAATTGCCCAGTGTAAGGCCCCATGCCCATTTCCGTTTTTTCCTTCAGGGTGCTAGCCGTTCTTTTGACGACTAGCACCCTGACACATTCATTTCAATGGGGCCATGCACACTTCAGTTTTTTTGACGGTCCCGTTGTTCCATTCCGACAAAAGTAGAGCATGTCCTACTTTGGTCCGAGATAAAGTGACCGTGGGGCCCACAAAAGTCAATGGGTCCGTCAAAAAAACTGAAGGCACACGGAAGGCATCCGTGTGCCGTCCGTGTTTGACGGAGCCTTTGCCTAGCAATGGCCGGGCGGGGAGAAGTACACGTAGAGAGAGATATTGCACTGTACTAATCGGCAGCCCCTTCTCTCTATCCAGCACTGATAGAGAGAAGAGGCTGCTGATCAGTGCTGGATAGATAGCGATAAAAGAAAAAGAAGTTCATACGTACCCCGGCCGTTGTCTTGGTAAAGCGCCCCTCTTTTGACATCCAGTCTGACCTCCCTGGATGACGCGGCAGTCCAAGTGACCGCCGCAGCCTGTGATTGGCTGCAGCGGTCACATGGGGTGAAACGTCATCCCAGGAGGCCGGACTGGAGGAAGAAGCAGGGAGTTCTGGATAAGTATAAACTTATTTTTTTCAGAGTTAGGGATTTTTAAAAAGAACATTAGAAATCTATATTGTGAGCGCTGCACTGGTACTCACTGTCCAGCGGTAGTCAATGTCCAGGGTGCTGAAAGAGTTACGATCAGTGCTGGATAGAGAGAAGAGGCTGCACTGATCTGCAGTAACTCTTTCAGCACCCTGGACAGTGACTACCGCTGGACTGTGAGTACCATGCGCGGCACTCGGAAACAGAAACACGGAAGTGCACACGGAGTACACATGGTTACCACACTGATCCAATCACAGACACACGGATCTGTGAAAAATGGCCGTGAAAACGGTGATGGAAGTGTGCATGAGGCCTAAAAGGGCCTTTAGAGGGAACATTTGATACAAGGAACAAATCTTGAAGGTGATAATGTAAGGAGCAGCTTCAGAACAAAGAAGGTCTTGTGAGGAGAGTAGATTATTTTTGAGGAGGTATCCAGAGATTAGGGCAGAAGGGACAGGGAACTGCTTTGTTGCTCTTATTTCACTACAAATGCTGGTTATTAGTTGGCTACAATCTTAACCAGGGAGTCAATGATATGGGTTAGGTGTTTAGCTTCACAATCCAGAATTTTACTTCCTGATTTTGACGACTAAAGCACTCCTCGGAATTCTGATCCTCTATTTTGTAGGAGAGGAGGCTACCATTCCCCAGCACTGAGGCAGGTAATATTATGTAAAAAAACTTTTATTTTCTAAAATACATATTGTAAATCAGAATTTTCCGCCAGCCATGGATTGTGTCACATATTACATGCAGACTTTGCTGTGGAATTTCCTCATGGTTAGGCCGGATTCACACGAGTGTGTTCGGTCCATGATATACGGTCTGTATGTCGGACGCATTTCCCGGACCGAACACACTGCAGGGAGCCGGGCTCCTATCGTCATAGTTATCTATGATGATAGGAGTCCCTGCCTCTCCGAGGAACTACTGTCCCATACTGAAAAAATGATTACAGGACGGGACAGTTTTCCCGCAGAGAGGCAGTGACACCTAGTGTCATAGATAACTATGATGCTAGGAGCCCGGCTCCCTGCAGTGCGTTCGGTCCGGGAAATGCGACCGACATACGGTCCGTATATCACGGACCGAACACGCTCGTGTGAATCCGGGCATGTTTCCACTACACCTCATTCAAATGTATTGTACAATAATTAGCCATGAAATCCACACCAAAAATGAGTGACAAATCCACGTCTGAACGTGGCCTAAATTGCCTTCTAAAACTGTATGCATAGTACATTTGTGGGAGGAAATAGCAACAATTACAATCATTACTAAACATACAACAAATATTCTTTATAATCTGCTTTTTAAATGGTTGATGAAGAAAAACATTTCAGACTATGAAACAAGTAATTTATAGAAATCATCATCCAAATAATAAAATAAAAGGGATGTCACCCAGTGACAGCTCTACAGTAAATAGCAATAAGATGATGTCAACCCAAGGTGACTGAAAATGTTGCAATCCTAGCAACAGAACTGCTTCCATGTACACAACTGCAGACCAAACACCTGAGTCATGCATGCTGTGCACTACTTTGAACATTTTTATATGAGTAAAACGATATTTTTTTTGTCTATGGAGAAGATACACGGAAAAAACAATTATGGATACAGAATATACACAGTCGAGTCACATTATTATAATATACAGAGTAACCGCCGTGTGCAGCACGGACAGCAGCTAGACGGGCTGGTAGTGACTCCATAAGGTGCTGGTAGGTTGTCTCGGGTTACTGGAGCCGTGCTGACTGCAGTGCATCACACACTTGCTGGAGGGGGCGTGGGGGAGGATCCATAGAGCGATCAAGACGATCGAGGTTGTCTCACAGATGCTCAATTAGGTTCAAGTCTGGCGAATTAGGGGGCCAGGGAAGTACTTGGAAGTCTTGGTCTTCCTGTTCAGGACCCTCGATTAGCCATTTTGGTCCTTTGCACAACCAGGTATTACACAGTTGCGCATTCACTTGGTTAAGTCAACAGACTTCATGTAGTATCACATTTCGCCACATTTTAGGAATTTTGTAAGGTGTCGTTCACCTCCTTTGTGATAACAGCTCATTTCCAAGGATTTAAGCAGCTGGACAACCGCACCAATAGCAGAGCTGGAAGAATGGCACATTTGGATTTTGAGTACTGATCTTCCAATTTTAACATTTCCTAGGCAATGGAGTTGGGCAATGAGAATACAGTTTTTCTATACAGCCTGTAGTACATGAATCATAACCTGGAGCATTGCAATCGAGAATGTAGCCGAGTAGGTTTATAAAGCTTAGTGAACAATTATATAGTGAAATATTGCATGAAGAGCATGAACGGTCTTAGCGACTGCCCTGATCTAAATGTAACGTGCAGCTTTACAAGACCAATCTTGATGGCTCTGAAATGTAGGCGCTAGACTTTTTACTGCCCGATATAGATAAAGTATATGATGCAATATCCTTAATGAATGAATACATCTGGGGTTCATACTGTACAGCATGACACATGAATGCAGGATTTATTTCACTAGTAGTGAATGTACAGCTGTAGAGATGTCCTTCTTAAATATAATGAATCATTTTAAGCTATATATCATGTCAGTCTCTGTAGAGGGGTTTGTCTTTAGATTTCAAGCTTCACCTGGTCTTTATGAAAAGACAGACGGCATCAGAAATGTAAGGCGGGATTCACACGACCGGGTCGCGTCCGAGCCCGAGTGCCGGCCGGTAAAATCGGCCATTCTGCCCGGCCGGTTTGCATAAAGTTATGCATCCGTGCCGGGCAGATCCGGACAGTGACATCATCGGCAACTCTTGAAGGGGAATCCCCATGTGTTCGGGGATTCCGCTTCTGGAGTTTCCCCTGATGTCACTGCCCAGATATGGACAGAGACATCAAGCGCTCTGTCCAGGAGCGGAATCCCCGAACACACGGGGATTCCGCTCCTTCAAGGAGCTAAGTGCGGCTAGCACATAGCAGAGCGGGGAGATACCTCCCCGCTCTGCTATAGTGGCGTCGCTACAGTAGTAGCAGCCGCAGCAGCTGCTAGCGGCGCCATCAAAGGTGTCGCCGGGCCAGGGCGCTTTTAACAAGCAGGAGAAGGGAGCCAGCGCAGCGCTCCCTTCCACCTGCTGTACACCCCGGCCCTGCCACACCGTGTACAGCGATGCCATTCGTCAGAATGGCATCAACTCCTCCTCCTCACATGCACTCTGCGCTGTGAGGAGGAGGAGATAGAGCGCAAGAGCCGGAAAACCCGGCCGTCACTCGGGACACATCCCGGTGATGGCCGGGTATTACCCGGCCCCATAGACTTCTATGGGAGCCGGGCGGCCGGGTACCCGGGCGAAAATAGAGCATGTCCTATTTTTTGACGGGCGGTTTTCCCGGCCGTCAAAAAATCGGCCGTGTGAATAGCCCCATTAGGAGTCTATTATTCCTAATGCAGCCGGGTGCCGGCCGATTTATGAACGGCCGGCACCCGGCCGGGAAACCCTGCCGTGTGAATGAGGCCTAACTGGAATTAATGGCTTAGGTGTTGGAATACTGAACTGCAGCGGAGCCTGGAACATTATCAATTGCAGCCCCAGCAAGAGCATGACTTTCCTCCCTGTATGAAACAATTAGCTGTGTGCCAAAAGATTGCAATATATAGTTCCTGGTAGTTCTATCGAGTGTGTGGAAATATTCATGATCGAGATATAGATACTTGTTCATACACTGCAGTAAGATCACCAGCAAACAATGCAGGATTCTCCTTACACAACCCCATACTGTAACTCCAGAATTGACAAGGCTATTGCAGGCAATGTATTCTCCCAGCAGATCTTATAAGAGAATATATCCCTTTAACCCCTTCAGGACAAAGCCATTTTTTTATTTTTTATTTTCGTTTTTCACTCCCCGCATTCCAAGAGGCATAAATGTTTTATTTTTCCGTCAATAGAATGGTGTGAGGGCTTATTTTTGCATGTGGAATTGTAGTTTTTGGTACCATTTAAAAAATGTCTAAAATTAAAATTATTTGCGGGCCGAAAAAGTAAAAAACTGACTCCTCAATTGTTTTTTTTTTGTTTTGTTTTTACGGCTTTCACCGTGCGGTAAAAACGACAACTTATCTTTTTTTTATATTTTACTAGTTTTAATCGATAAGAAACTTCTTGTTTAAAAAAATGTTTTGTGTCGCCACATTCTGAGAGCCATAACTTTTTTTAATTTTTCACCGATTGAGCGATGTGAGGGCTTATTTTTTGGTACATAGAACTTTTTGATCACTTTTTATGAAATTTTTTTTTAAAGCAAAATTTACCAAAAAACAGCGATTTTGGCTTTTTAAATAACGCTATATTGTAATAGTGCAGACTTTAATGGACACAGCGATACCAATTTTGTTTACTTTACTTTCGGGGCGAAATGGGAAAAGGTTTTTTTTTTTAACTTTTAATATTTTGTATTTTTTTTTCACTACTAAACTTTTTTTTAACTTTTTTTCCCACACACTTTGTTAGCCCCCCCTAGGGGACTTGAACCAGCGATCGTTAGGGTATGTGCACACACACTAATTACGTCCGTAATTGACGGACGTATTTCGGCCGCAAGTCCCGGACCGAACACAGTGCAGGGAGCCGGGCTCCTAGCATCATACTTATGTACGATGCTAGGAGTCCCTGCCTCGCTGCAGGACAACTGTCTCGTACTGAAAACATGATTACAGTACGGGACAGTAGTTCCACGGAGAGGCAGGGACTCCTAGCATCGTACATAAGTATGATGCTAGGAGCCCGGCTCCCTGCACTGTATTCGGTCCGGTACTTGCGGCCGAAATACGTCCGTCAATTACGGACGTAATTAGTGTGTGTGCACATACCCTTAGATGTATTGCAGTATATCGTCATTTTTACAGGCATCTGTTAAGCCCTGCCGAAGGGTGAAGGCAGCCCTTCGAGCCTTCATTGGGCCCCTGGGCTGCCATAAGAACCGTTGTCACCCCCTGATCTCACTCCGGGGAGGGCGATGAGCTGTCGGAGGGGGTCACACCCCTCTTTTCAACGCCTCAGATGCTGCGGTCGTGATTGATCACAGCATTTAAGGAGTTAAACAGCCGGGAGCAGCGCGATCGCTGCTCCCGGCTGTTAGTCGCGGGTGTCCGCTGTCAAATACAGCTGGCACCTGCAGCATATGGAGCGCGCTCCAAACATCACCCACCGCACCCATACATAATGGTGCGCGAAGGCGTTAAACACCAGGAGATGTTTGTTTATGACAAAAATAAGCCCTCCCTGCAGAGGATTGGGTACAAGAATAAGGTCCACTTATGTTTTCAGTACGGGACAGTAGTTCCACGGAGGCAGGGACTCCTAGCATCGTACATAACTATGATGCTAGGAGCCCGGCTCCCTGCAGTGTGTTCGGGCCGGGAATTGCGGCCGAAATACGTTACGTCCATTACGGACCGAACATGCTCGTGCGAATCCAGCCTTATACTAGGAAACATGTGAAGTAAACATTCTGATTTAAAGAAAGCCCAAAGCAACCAATCAGAACTCCGCTTTTATTTCTCATACTGCTTTAGGAAAAAAAGAAAGTGGCACCGGATTGGCTGCTTTGGGCAATAAGGCCAGTTTTGTGATTGTGATTTTTTTGATTCATTTTACTACAAAATAGGGTCTAACCTGTTTTGTGACATATTACTTAACCATTTTCACCAGAATTTAGAGGAATTTGTGCCACGTACATCAATGTGAAAACGTTGAGAAAATTGGGAGTGGCTTACTGCTTGGCGAGGCTTTAGACATTTATAAAATGTGAAAAACATTACAGTTTGAGAAGTATTATGTCTGTACGGCTTTGTTCACACAGTGCAGATTATCTTCTGATTTTGCATAAATTTTTCAAGCCAAAACTAAAATTGGATCCAGGACGATAGGGAAAAATTAAGCAACTGAACTTTTTACTGATGTATCAATATGGAGAATGGTGACTTATCTTGTAGAATAGGGATGTCTCAATACCAGAATTTGGATAGATACCGATACTTCGTGTAGTGTTGCGATTTCAATACCAA
This sequence comes from Rhinoderma darwinii, assembly GCF_050947455.1. Lineage (NCBI taxonomy): Eukaryota > Metazoa > Chordata > Amphibia > Anura > Rhinodermatidae > Rhinoderma > Rhinoderma darwinii. The sequence continues at coordinate 172,439,745 of NC_134688.1, forward strand.
AACGATACTTTGCCAACAGTAATAAAGAAATATAGCTTCCATTTTCTGATGTGAGGCGCGAGGTGTTATTGAATTTTGAATGTGCCTCACATTAATAGTAATTAAAACCCATCATGTTCCTCAGTCATAACGGGTTAATATGTAAGGTACATGATGGGGTTAATTACTATTAACGTGAGGCACATGGAGGTTAAATTCATCACACCTCGTGCCTCACATTAATAAGTGAAAGAAAGCAATTTTTTTTTTTTTTTACAGCATACACATCATAAATGAAGCAAAAAAATAGTAATGAAGGTTATTACGGCCACGCCAATACAGAATGTGTATATTTTATGTATTGAGACTTATTTTAATGTTTATTGTAAAAATAGTGTATGTATTTTTTTAAATGTAATATTACTTTGTTTTTAAACTTTAATGTACTGGCATATATCTATATGCCAGTACATTAGCCTGTGTACGGATACTACACAGGCAGTTGTTAGGACATACCTCAGTTTGTCCTAACAGGCCCTTCAATGGACTCTGGGCTGTCTGCCCATATATGGTATGTCCCTCAATCGCGTCACAGGAATTCCCTGTGACGGATCCAAGGGGCATCCCCCTTCTCATTTTCCCCTGAATGCGGCAGTCAGCGTTGATCGCAGCATTCGTGGAATAACGGCGGAGATAAGAGGTTTCTCTGATCCCCGGATTATAGAGCGGGGCTGCGACTGTGTAATACATGCATGCGCGGTCAGCATGAGGTGATGCAGCCGGCGCTGCACTAATGAGCGGCGGTTCAAGCACTGAGGACAGAACATGGGGGTGTTTTGCAGTGCGCCCGCCATGTTCTGTCTTTATTGCCGGCAATCATTAGTACAGCTTTGGCCACATCGCATCATCCTGACGGCGCGCACTTCTCAGGACTCAGGAGCGGGGCAATGGCTGTATTACACAGCCGCTGCCTCGCTCTCATACATTCATGTGTTACTATACTGAGCTGTGCAGGCGCACAGCTTAGTATCGAAATACATGAAACAGCGGTATCGAACCGTTTGGGGATGTACAGTATTAAAGTTTCCATGCAAAGGGGAGGAAACCTCCAGCTCACCAGCTCGCCTCCTGACAGTCCTGCTTCGCCCGGATCTCCGCAACGGTCCACGGTAGGCAATGGTACAAAAAGAAAGGATTTGATCCAGCGCTGCAGTGATGTACTTTAAAAAGGAACGTATTCCCACTTTTATTGGTATCAAAAGACTTGTTTAAAATTTCAACAACAGGCTTGGCGTCAAGGCAGTATTAAGTAGGTGTAATGGGCCTACGCGTTTCAAGCACGGCTGGTGCTCTTAGTCATGGCATTCATTCACTCACTGGGACACAAGAGTATGGGTTTATATAGTTGATTTTAGATAGGTGGAGCTGAAAATCCTTGCCAGGTGGTTAATCAAAGACACCCCATTAGCCAATGTTTTGTGCGTTAATAGAGTGACAGCCGACACAAAGTTTATATAACAATTTTCCAAGTTATAAGTATATATGAGTACCCGGGTAGATATAATAAAATATTAAACCCCTATATACATTATCATGACATGACTACATCTCAAATTAATCTATATAACTGAAAGTTTCCACTGTATATATTTTATTCATTTCTCTACGGCCATGACTAAGAGCACCAGCCGTGCTTGAAACGCGTAGGCCCATTACACCTACTTAATACTGCCTTGACGCCAAGCCTGTTATTGAAATTTTAAACAAGTCTTTTGATACCAATAAAAGTGGGAATACGTTCCTTTTTAAAGTACATCACTGCAGCGCTGGATCAAATCCTTTCTTTTTGTACCAAAGTTTCCATGCATCGTGCATCCCTATTGTAGAATAGACGCTATATTGATTTTATTGTGTGAGTTAATGGACAGGGAGTGACAGGAATTCCAACTGTTCAACTAACCATTGTATATAATAAATTAACTTTTATCTTTACTGCATTGTATTACATAGACATATACCACTTTGTAGATCATAAATTAACATTATTTTGAGCACATTGTGTAATGTAAACATATACTATTGTATACGAACTCTCTCGGTCTCCTGGTGCACGTCACACATACGTCACATTGGCTATATAAACTGCTTTAATTAATTATGTCCATTCTGAATAGGAATTCAGAGCTCAGTGTATACACAATAAACCTTCTTTAAACGAAAGAAGCCGTATTCATGTGAATTCCTACTGGAGATTGAGAAGTTCTTACACTGCCGTAACACAGGAGAGCAGACCTATAAGGCCTTTCTTTATATATTTCTTTTGTTTAGGTTCCATTCCTGGTTTTGGCTTAAAAAAATACATGCAAACTCTGAATCAAATCGGCATTGTGTAAACAAGGCCTAAAAGCTTTCAGTCTTTGGATTTTTTTTTTCCCCCATTCCCAAGAGCAAGCATTGGTCTTGAAAATATTCAAGAGATATTAGGCCCCATGCACACGACCGTAGATTATCCGTAATTACGGTCCCATCTTTTTCTATGGCCAACGGACACCTTCCCGTATATTTACAGGAACGTGTCAGTGCCGTAGAAACCGTCCGTACAAAATAGGACTTGTCCTATTTTTTTAATTTTACGGACCGTGCCCCTATACTTTATAATGGGAGTATGGGACGCAAAAGCGGACTGTCCGCGGCCGTCCGTGCCCTTAATTACGGACCGTGATTATGGGCACGGTCCTGTGCATGGAGTCTTACGTCATGTTCACACAGCAAATTACACCATGAATTTTCCATGAAAGCCTGCGACCGATGCTTAGGATTCATAAATGCAGGTTCACACGCAGATTAGCTCCAACGAAACTCAGAATCTGTGGGAATTATAATCATGCAGCAGATTGTCAGTCATTATTTTGTGCAGATTTTTGTGTCAATGGGGAATAAAAAAAACATGGCGTCCGAATTGCAATAGATACGGTCTAGATTTAGTTAACGGATATAGTAGATATTTTTTTTTAAATAAAATACAAAAAAAATCACTAAATAGACAACATTGTACCTATAGTGATAGACCCTGAGAAAAAGGAGTCAAACACTATTATATGATGTTTTTGGAGTCCCTATTCCTGTACTCTTTTCTGAACTTGTGGAGGTGGTTGACACTATGTTGGTATCACCTAGCCAGTAACCTGTCCTGTGAGACTAAGGGTATGTGCACACACACTAATTACGTCCGTAATTGACGGACGTATTTCGGCCGCAAGTCCCGGACCGAACACAGTGCAAGGAGCCGGGCTCCTAGCATCATAGTTATGTACGACGCTAGGAGTTCCTGCCTTGCTGCAGGACAACTGTCCCGTAGTATAATCATGTTTACAGTACGAGACAGTTGTCCTGCAGCAAGGCAGGGACTTCTAGCATCGTACATAAGTATGATGCTAGGAGCCCGGCTCCTTGCACTGTGTTCGGTCCGGGACTTGCGGCCGAAATACGTCCGTCAATTACGGACGTAATTAGTGTGTGTGCACATACCCTTATGGTAATTATTGTACCTATAGTGCTTGTCATCACACCTCGCTATTATACTCAAGACTAGGCTAGAAAAACTCCACATCTATAAAATACCTAAATACAAACAATGTGAAGAACGGGAATATCAGGAATTATATGAAAACTGCTACGATCACCAGAAATTACTGCACAATCTGTCAGTGGTTAGCACGGTTACCTTGCAGCACTGAGAGCCTAGATTCGAATAGAATCAAAGGAAACACCTGTATAATTGTATGTGTGGGTTTCTTTCCACATTCCAAAAACACTTAGGTTAATTGGCTTCCCATGAAATTGTCCCGGTTGTGTATGTGAGTGTTTAGGATTGGGAATTTCGATTGTGTGCTCCATTGGGGACAAGGACTTTTGTGAACGGTAAGAATCTCTGAACAGCGTTAAGGAGGTTGGCACTACATAAGCAATATAAAATAAATTTATACACTTTCCTTAAGAAATGACCAGTTAATAAGTATTTGATTTTTGTTATGCAACGTTGGTGAAAAAAAAAAAAAAAATATATATATATATATATATATATATATATATATATAAATAATATAAGAATTTGTGGGGAAAAAAATTGGAGAAAGAAAAACGACAGATATCAGAAAAACACAACTCAGATCTTTAATATTTATAGACCATTATAAGAATAATAAAATTACAAGCACAATATAAATAGCATATTAAACATTTGACATTGCTCATTCACATAAAAGCATTAAAGGGGGTATCCAGTCTAAAAAAACAAAAACTAGGTAATAGGTTATGGCAATTACTAGAAATTGCTTTGCAATATATTTCATAAGAGGACTGTATCTCCACTTGATAATGATCACTGACTGACATTCCCCATGCATGGCTGCAGTAACCGTCTCCTGAAATGAGGCAGAGCGGGTGGGATCCCCTAGATAGCTGTATCTACTAGGAGGCCTCTTCCACTATGCTCCTAGCAGAGACGGAGGTGGCTTCCAAGCGGGTACAGAGCGTGTCTCCCGCTCTAGGGTATCCAGTGTGCATTATTACTGAAGGTCGGCACAGTATTCAAATAAAGTATATTACAAAAAGTGTCTTTACATATTAAAATATATTTGTAAATGGAGGTGCCCTTTAAACAATTTTCAAAATTGATCGCAATCACCCAAAAATAGACAATATAAGCTAAACAAAGAAACAAACACCTAAATACAGTTTAAATATGCGATTAATATATATATAAAAATATACTGTAGATTAAAAGGTTTTTGGTTCAGATCTTAATATACAATTAAAAACAAAACCCTTAAAAATTTAGATTTTACATTAAATAATCCTGTTCGACCTGAAGTGTTCTCATCTTCAGTGAATCAACTACCCAGAGAACTGGAACAATCTTGAATTTCCTGCTAAATCTCCTTCTAAGACTCTTAATTTCTGCTAAACGAGTCAAGTCGTCACCTAACACAACATGTGAAACCCCTTCTTCAAGATGGCTTACTACTTTAGCGCCATAAAAGCGTAACTCCATTGCCCTTATACTCAAAGTAGAATTTTTAATTTTAGTAAGTGGGTCATTTAGGATTGTAAATAGATCTAGATATACAACACATTGACGGAATAGACTGCTAGAAGAATTTTCCCATGAATAGCGTTGCTCTAGGTCACCAATCATGTTGAGGGGGATTTTTTCTGTAGTGCTTTGCATTCTGGTAAACAGGTCCTTCAGCTCCGACTCATTAGTATCTGTGACATAACTGTCACCATAGCAGTCATATTCACAAGCAAAGTGTTCCTTGGTAGATGGACACATATGAATCATATGGTGAGGTTGCCAAGGTACAAAGGTTTTATTTTTAAAGCACTCAAGGAGCCAAGGGGCTCGAACAACATCATGCTTATTTGATGAGATGATGTTCTTCACTCTGACATTTCTAGTTCCTACAATAACACAATAGGTGTCTTCTCCGGGATTTTGGACTACTATGCCTCCACAAGAAGCGATCATGCTCTCTAGATCTGCTTTTGAATGCTCCTCTGTTCCACTCATCACACAGAACTCAACCTCTTCAAACATATTTGACTGCTTTGAGATGTTGGTAAGATCGGGTGCTTTCAAATGAGAAACGACACCGATTACTTTCCTAATCTTCGGGACCGTTTTCCGTTTCTTTTCTGCTGGCTCTTCACTGATATCTAAGTGTTTTGATGCTAATTTGCCAGAAGCTTTTTCTCTAAATTGTTCCAAGTCATCAAGTGTCATGCAGTCATACCATTCCTTGTCTTCTCTGATCTTCTCAATTCGGGGAAACCGGAGAGTACAGTTTGTTTTGTACATATCACTGTGAACAATTTCTGCTGCCTTCACTTGAACAATAACAGAATTACAAGGCTCAATAAATACTTCTGGTTTTTCAGTGCCACATAAAAGATTTGTAGGTGGATCTCTTTTACGATAAGGCTTCCAGTGAGGCGCTAACTTTAAACCTAGGTCATATAATTCTTTCATGGTGTAGCCAGAGCCAATACGACAAACTGAATGAAAAATACACGGTTTCCCTCCTGGAAGTGGTTTCTCGGCCACAGCACACAAAAAATGTGACATCATACCACCACGCAGACCCTTACCCCAATATCCCCCAATAATTAGAAGATCTAATTCATCCATGAGTCCATTAACATATTCAGGTTTGATTTTTAACCAGCCTTCTCCACGTTTATCTGGCTTATAAATGGACATAGGATCTTTAACCATAATTCCTTCTTCGCGTTTATCGATTGCCTCATTAAGTGCATCAACGACATTCTTTTTCGTACTGGCCTCAGCTTTGTGAGTGATGTGGATCCTTCCCGGAATTGGGGTAAATATATCCCGAAGGAGATCATATCTTTTTCGAAGTGTTTCATGAGCTAACTTCTGGCTATTAAACATCAAAATATCAAACACACAGAAACAAGTTTGAAGTTCGGAATCATCCACCATCCTTTTGATATCAAACTTGTTACCTTTCTGCATGAACGTTTTAGTATTGGGATTGAAGGCCATCATCTCACCATCAAGTATGCAGTTTTGAACATCCATACGAAAGACATTATGAATAAATGGTGTTAAGGAGCCTTCGAGGGGAGAACCACCAAACTGCTGTGAGTAATCGTACCCATTTCGGGAGAAGTATTTATAAACATCTCCATCTTTGTGCATCTGCATTCTCTCACCATCAAGCTTCGTTTCAATATAAAAACTCTGGTGATTCATTTGTTTTTCTAGGTGTTGAATGTTCGCGATTGCAGCAAGCATTGGTTTGAAAGCAGAAAAAAGTGAAATCGAGACATCGCTAAGGCACACACTAGGGTCATGCAGCTGTATACACACTTTTTCTAAATCGGTGGTGACATTATGCAGTTCTACCGCATCCGGGTGAAAGATCGAAAAAACGGTTTGCTGGCTGAACCCAAGCTTCATGTCCTTTATAATCATCCGTATAAGCCACTTCTGTTCCAGAGCGGTGGTGTTTGCAATCAAATGCAGCAAACTTTTTTCTATAAGTTCCTTTTTCCTGCCGGCATTGTTGCTCGCTATTGAATCTAAATGGCCATTCACATCTTGTATGAACAAGTTTCCTTCTTTTCTGCAACGTGATTTAAGCACAAAGTACGCAATGGCTGCAAAGTCACCTGCATCTGAATTGTTGCTAGTAGGAGTTCTATAATTTAAAAGTTTAAGAGCATCTTTGCCATCTTTGGGCAAACCAAGAACTTTAATATACAGTTTGGCAAGCAGAGTCTCTTTAATGCCATAAGCCATCCGCTCTCTTTCTAACTGTGGTAAAATAAGTCTCATAGCTGGATAAAAAGAGTCTGTCGTTTTGGGTTCGTCCTTGTGAAGGGCATCATGGAATTTTCTCCAAGAATCAAGAAATTGTTTAAAAATATTTGTTTTCTCTGTTCTGTTCTTGCATTTCTGAATTCTTTCTAAAGTATTGCAGAGATCTGAAAAAGGTACTTGGGAAGCCACTGTTTTCAGGGGCAGATGATTTGAAGACATTGTGCCACACAACTGTAAAAAAAAAAAAAAAACCACAACAACTTAGAGACTTTATCTTCTGTAAATTGCCAATATTAAAATAAATATGACATACATTACATCATGCATGGTAAACTCTTGACTACACTAAGCATGTTTAATCTCCCTAAGGCTGTGTTCACATCGGATTCCGTTGTTCTGCTCCGTCATAGGTGAGGAACAACCAAAATACCAGAAGCACCGGATCCGTTACATGACCGCTGCTGACTTTATTAGGTTTTTTGTCGCAACACTCTGCAAAAGCAGCAGAATCTGCAACGGTGGCCCTTAACCCCTTAATGACCAGCCTATTTTAAACCTTAATGACCAAGCTATTTTTTCCCATCGTCGCATTCCAAGAGCTATAACTTTTTTTATTTTTGCGTCGACAAAGCTGTATAAGGTCTTGTTTTTTGCGGGACAAATTGTATTTTTTAATAGCACCATTTTGGGGTACATATAATTTATTGATTAACTTTTATTAACTTTTTTGGGGGGGGGGGGGAATAGAAAAAACCCAGAAATGTTGCCACTTTTTTGCGTCCTAAATCTACGCCGTTTACCGTGTGGTATAAATAACACAATAACTTTATTCAGCAGGTTGTTACAATTGCAACAATACCAGGTTGGTATACATTTTGTATGTTTTACTACTTTTACACAGTGAAAACGCTTTTATTTTTTAAAATGATTTGTTTTTGTGTCTCCATTTTTGAAGAGCCATAACTTTTTTTATTTTTCTGCCGATGCAGTTGTATGAGGGCTTTTTTTTGTGGGACGGCTTGTAGTTTTTATTGGTACCGTTTGAGTAGATGCAACTTTTTGATCACATTTTTTTTTTAAGGTAGGATTCACAGAAAACAGAAATGTTTCCATTGTTTTTTTATTTATTTTTTTACGGCGTTCACCCTGCGTGTTAAATAATGTAATAGCTTTATAGTCGGGGTCGTTACGGACACGGCGATACGAAATATGTGTAACGTGGTTTGTTTGTTTTTACTGGTAAAGCATTTTGTAAGGGGAAAAAGTGGAAAAATTTCAGCTGCTTCGTTCTAGAGATTGGTGGGGGTCTCAGTGCTCGGACCCCTACCAATCCAAACTTCTGACATGTCACTATGACATGTCAGAAGTTGTCAAACGTTTAGCTACAATTTAAACATAAATCTTTCATAGAAATGAAGCCTGGTAGAGTTAAGCTCTATTTCACTGGTTATTAACTGACTATTAAAACAAAGTATATTCAATTTGCTATCCAGATTGCTTCAGAATTCAGAACATGTTTAGGGTTTTAAAATAAAAGGTTCGAATTTATAGGTTTCAAAAAGAAATAAATAATACAAACCCAAAAATATAAAAGCAAACTCCACAATCTTCTGGCTGAGCCTCTGTAGAAGGTAGCATTAGTAGTAAGACAACAACGGGCACTCAGGGTTTATATCCTGAAAAAAGAAAACCATCTTAGATCCTAAATGCGAAGTTGACTATACAGTTGCAGGGCAAAAAAAATAATAAAGTGAAACACAGAACATGCATTAGAGAAAAAAAAATAAGAATTTCATAGCTGTGACATACAGGTATACAAGTTTTACAGAATACAAATACAGTATCTTAGAACAATGGAGTTCTAATCAAATGAGTAATGCCATCTTTATCAGTGTGGAGAAGCTATCTTGGATGGAGGCCTCACCATTAAAGGGGTTGTCCGGACATTTTTTATTTATATCCTATCCTTAGGATATCAATATCATATCTGTGTGGATCAGACTCAAGGCACACTTGCTGATCAGCTGACAAAGGTCCGCAGCGTTAAGCGACACGGCCTCTTCAGTGTTTACCAGGCACATCACCATACACATCAATAGTAGCGGCCGTGCTTGGGATTGCAGCTCAGTCCCATTCACTTGCATGGAACGGGAACTACAATCCCAGGCACAGCAGCTCCGAATGTGTACAGCGCTGTGCCTGTAAACTGTGAAAAGGCTGCGGCGCCGAACGTCTCCACCCTTTCAGTCAGCTGATCAGCAGTGGTGCCAGGAGTCCGACCCCAACGGCCCTAGAAAAGATGGTGCCCCGTGCAAAATTATCTTTCGGCGCCCCACCCCATCATAAAAAAATGCCACATAAAAAAAAGGTATAATACCCACTAAAGTATAATGCCCTATATAGTGCCCCTTTAGTGCCCCCATACAGTATAATAACGGCTAAAAACAAGCTCTACACTAGTAGGGTATGTTCACACAGTGTTTTTTGTAAGGCAAAAAAATATCTGCCTCAAAATTCCTTCAGGAATTTTGAAGAAGATTTTGAATTGACAGCGTTGTTTCACTTTTTTGAAGCTAATGAAATAGACGCAGGCAAAAAAGCTCTCCAAACGGGCGCCACAGGTATTTTCTGCCTCCTATTAATTTTCTCGTAGCCCCGCTGCTGTAGGCGGTGCCACGCAGCCCCCTCGCAGGTGGTGCCACACAGACCCCTCGCAGGTGGTGCCACACAGATCCCTCGCAGATGGTGCCACACAGACCCCTCGCAGATGGTGCCACACAGACCCCTCGCAGGAGGTGCCACACAGACCCCTCGCAGGTGGTGCCACACAGACCCCTCGCAGGTGGTGCCACACAGACCCCTCGCAGGTGGTGCCACACAGACCCCTCGCAGGTGGTGCCACACAGACCCCTCGCAGGTAGTGCCACACAGACCGGGGTTGTGACTCCAGGAGAAGTATTACAGCTGACACCCGGGACTAACGAACAGGAACAGCGATCGTGTGGTTATAGAAGCCTGTAAAAATAACAATATACTGCAATACATTAGTATTGCAGTATATTGTACCCGCGATCCAATGATCGCTGGTTCAAGTCCCCTAAGGGGAATAATAAAATGTGTAGAAGAAATAAAGTTTTTAGTAGTGAGAAAAAAGTAATTTAAAGTTAAAAAAAAAAAATGTTTTCCCATTTTTCTTCTAAAGTAATGTAAAAAAAAATGAACAAAGTTGGTATCGCTACGTCTGTAAAAGGCCGACCTATTACAATATACCATTCTTTAACTCGCACGGTGAACACCGTAAAAAACTTAAATAATTTAAACCACCAAAATTGCTGTTTTTTTTGTCACCTTAGCTCTTAAAAAAAAATGTAATACAACTTTTTGATCACTTTTTATGTACCAAAAAATGGTACCAAAAAAAAAAAAAACCCACTACAGCTCGCCCCGCAAAAAATAAGACCTCCCACCGCTCAATCAACAGAAAAATAAAAAAAGTTACGACTCTCAGAATGTGGTGAAACAAAACAATTTTTATTTTAACAATTACATTTTTCTTTGTAAAAGTAGTATAATATAAAAAAAACGATAAAAATTTGGTATCACCGTAATTGTATCGAGCCGCAGAATAAAGTAAAGTTTTCATTTTTTACCGCACGGCGAAAGCTGTAAAAACGAAACCCCTAAAAAAATGGAACCAGTTTTCCAATTTCAGCCCGCAAATAATTTTTTATCAGTTTGCCAGTACATTTTATGGTACTTTAAATGGTGTCAAAAGAAGCTACAGTTCCTCCCGCAAGAAATAAGCCCTCACAACAGTCTACTGACGTAAAAAGAAAAAAAAGTTATGGCTCTTGGAAGGCAGAGAGTGAAAAACGAAAATAAGAAAGCAAAAAATGGATCAGTTCTGAAAGGGTTAATTCATTTCTAATGAAAAAATGTATGTGGGGTATTTCCATCCTCGGGAGAAATTGCTTTACAAAAATGTGTTATTTTTTTTCTCCTTTATCCCTTGTGAAGATGAGAAAATTCTAAATTTTAGTGGAAAAAATGGAGATATTCATTTTCGCAGCCCAATTCTAATAAATTCTGCAAAAAAACCTGTAAGGTCTAAATGCTAACTATACCCCTAGAAAAATTCCTTGAGGTGGGTTTCCAAAATGGGGTCTCTTTTGGGGTGTTTCCACTGTTTGGGTCCCTCCTGGGCATTGCAAACGCATCATGGCACAAAAACAATTACAGCAAAATCTGTGCCCCAAAATTCAAATGGCGCTCCTTCCCTTCTGAGCCCTGCTGTGGGTCCAATCAGCCGTTTATTACCACATGTGGGGTATTGCCGTAATTGGGAGACATTGCTTTACATATGTTGGGGTGCCTTTTCTTCGTTATTCCTTGTGAATATTAAAAAAATATTTCATTAACAATACTGAAGTGTTTAAGACAGTGAATGGACATTCCACAGGATGTCTATTCACAATCTCTGCACTTCGTTGCTCTGTCTGTGGTAGTTACAGCAGAGGAAGCGTAATCTCGCGAGATTACACGGTAAATGACAGGTTACAGCGAGATTACGCATGATCTGCTGTGAGTACCACAGAAACAGTAACGAAGTGCAGAGATTGTGAATAGACATCCCGTGGAATGTCTATTCACTGTCTAAACACTTCAGTATTGTTAATGTGTTAGTATAAGACAGCACATAAGGATCTAGCAGGATCCCTATGCGCTGAGTAAATGAATGGAGAGGAGTGCATGATGCTGATTGGTCAGCGTCATACACTCCTCTATACAACGCCCACTTGGTCTAAAGTAAAAATACGCCCACTTGGGCATTAAGCAACTCATTAGCATAAATTTAAAATCGCTAATAAAGTGATGAAAACAGATCGTTTTATTAAATAAAAACCACTGCTGTCACCTACATTATAGCACCGATCTACTTATGTAGGAGATAGGGCACTTATAATGTGGTGACAGAGCCTCTTTAAAGAGGCTCTGGCACCAGATTCTCAAATCCCTATCTCCTATTGCATGTGATCGGCGCTGCAATGTAGATAACAGTAACGTGTTTTTTTTAAAAAAAAACTTTCATTTTTGGCCAAGCTATGAGCTATTTTATATTTATGCAAATGAGCTTTGAAATGGACAACTGGGCGTGTTTTTTTCGTATTACCAACTGGGCGTGTTTACTTGTTTTACTAGCTGGGCGTTGTGAATAGAAGTGTATGATGCTGACAAATCAGCATCATCCACTTCTCATCGTTCCGACCCAGCTTCTGGCAGTGCACAGACACACAGCGTGTTCTCGCGAGAACACGCTGTTGATAGGTCATCAGTTGTCCGGTCGCGGACAACCCCTTTAATAATGCACTCTATGAGAGAAGCATGAAGTAGTGACAGAAATGCTGATTTCAGCAGTTTGTCATTTGTGTGTAAATATGCAGTCGTTTTGGTGAACTAATATCCTACCAGCTGCAGTACGCTGCAAGCCCTGTGAACTTGTATTCAGACGTAACCGTGAGCTTCAGGCTCCCCCGCTGCTGATTGACAGCTTTCTCTCTATGCACAGCAAAAGCTATGAATCAGTGGTGGTTGTGCAGCTATCCCTCAGCTCATGAATTCGCCAGGCTCACAGCGCGCTGCAACTAATAAACCAGAAGTTTAACAAAACTACAGCATAGCTCATAGAAATGACACACAGCTGAAATCATGGCTGTCAGCACTGCATGACGCCGTTCTTAGGAAAATGTTCACAAATGGTCAAATAGACGTCTGTGCACTGCCAGAAGCTGGGTTGGAACGATGAGAAGTGGATGATGCTGATTCGTCAGCATCATACACTTCTATTCACAACGCCCAGTTAGTAAAACAAGTAAACACACCCAGTTAAAAACACAATACACGCCCAGTTGGAAATACGAAAAAAAAAACACGCCCAGTTGTCCATTTCAAAGCTCACTTGCATAAATATAAAATAGCTCATAACGTGGCCAAAAATGAAAGTTTTTTTTTAAAAAAACACGTTACTGTTATCTACATTGCAGCGCCGATCACATGCAATAGGAGAGAGGGATTTGATAATCTGGTGACAGAGCCTCTTTAAGCCTCCGGCAGGGCTTAATAGAAGCCTGTCAGAATCACGATATCATGCAAGCGATCTAACGATCGCTGGTTGAAGTCCCCTAGAGGGACTAAAAAAAACAAAAAAGTAAAAATGAGTTAAAGTTTAGTTTTAATGTAAAAAAAAAATTAAATAATGTAAAAGTTACAAAACCCTTTTCCCATTTTCCTCCTTGAGCATAGTAAAAAAATAAACATAATTGGTATTGCAGCGTCCGTAAAGGTCTGAACTATTACAAAATATAATTACTTAACCCGCACGGTGAATACCGTAAAAAAAAAAAATTGTAAACGCCAGAATCCCTATTTTTTGGTCACCTAATCTCCTACAAAAAATGAAATAAAAAGTGAACAAAATATCGCATGTACATCAAAATGGTATTATTAAAAACGACCGCTTATCCCGCAAAAAAATAAGCCTTCCAACCACTTAATAGACGGAAAAATAAAAAAGTTATGGCTATCGGAATTTGGCGACACCAAATACATTTTATTTTTTACAATTAGGTTTCTACGTGTAAAAGTAGTAAAATATAGAAAAAACTATATATATTTGATATCGCCGTAATCGTATTGACCCAGAGAATAAAGTTAACATGTTGTTTTAATTGCACAGTGAATTCCGTAAAAATGACGCTCAAAAAACAATGGAGGAATCAATGTTTTTTTCATTTTCTACCCCACAAATAATTTTTTTCCCTTTTCCCAGTACATTATATGGCCCAATAAATGGCGCTATGAAACACTACAACTCGTCCCGCAAAAATCAAGCCCTTATAGGACTATATCGACGGAAAACTAAAGAAGTTATGGCTTTTGGAAGGTGGGGAGAAAAAAACAAAAATGCAATTCTCAAAAAGGGCTGCGGCGGGAAGGGGTTAATGGGAACCTATCGGGTAGTTATAACCCCTTAAACCGCCACCATGCGGTAATACGTGACCTGACTATATTTCCAAACCTTCCCATGCTTGTTTTTTTGAGATACAGCAAAATCGATTAAATCAACTATTAAAACGGCGCACATCATATGCTAATTACTCATTAAAGGGAGGGTCATGGGGCGGTGGGCTATCCTCAAGAGTCACGTAGTCCTGCCTCCAAACCTACCTTTCCATGCTTAATTGACATCCCCCTGGCTGTTATACATCACTACCAGTCTCCTCCAACTTTCTTGGATGTGCCATTGCCTTGTACTACTTGGGCACGCAGCCTGGTCACTCAAAATCTGGGGGGCGCCATTTACATTTTCGCCTCAGGCAGCAGAAAAGTTAGAATCGGCAGACGTGTCGCACGCTAGGCACGTCTGCTAGAGCAGATCACACCTCTAACGCTGCCTGCCAGAGAGGAGCAGAAGAAGCCTGCGTGTTAGAAGAGAGTGTGAGCAAGCACACCTCCTCAAAAATGAATGGATAGAGGGATGATGGGTTTTGTAAACAGGGATAATGGCTGATCTATACAGGGATGATGGGGGTTAATGCAGGGATGATGGCTGGACTACCCATCATCCCTGTATATACCAGCCAGGCTGCTACGTCCAGGGATGATGGCTGCTACGTCCAGGGATGATGGCTGCTACGTCCAGGGATGATGGCTGCTACGTCCAGGGATGATGGCTGCTACGTCCAGGGATGATGGCTGCTACGTCCAGGGATGATGGCTGCTACGTCCAGGGATGATGGCTGCTACGTCCAGGGATGATGGCTGCTACGTCCAGGGATGATGGCTGCTACGTCCAGGGATGATGGCTGCTACGTCCAGGGATGATGGCTGCTACGTCCAGGGATGATGGCTGCTACGTCCAGGGATGATGGCTGCTACGTCCAGGGATGATGGCTGCTACGTCCAGGGATGATGGCTGCTACGTCCAGGGATGATGGCTGCTACGTCCAGGGATGATGGCTGCTACGTCCAGGGATGATGGCTGCTACGTCCAGGGATGATGGCTGCTACGTCCAGGGATGATGGCTGCTACGTCCAGGGATGATGGCTGCTACGTCCAGGGATGATGGCTGCTACGTCCAGGGATGATGGCTGCTACGTCCAGGGATGATGGCTGCTACGTCCAGGGATGATGGCTGCTACGTCCAGGGATGATGGCTGCTACGTCCAGGGATGATGGCTGCTACGTCCAGGGATGATGGCTGCTACGTCCAGGGATGATGGCTGCTACGTCCAGGGATGATGGCTGCTACGTCCAGGGATGATGGCTGCTACGTCCAGGGATGATGGCTGCTACGTCCAGGGATGATGGCTGCTACGTCCAGGGATGATGGCTGCTACGTCCAGGGATGATGGCTGCTACGTCCAGGGATGATGGCTGCTACGTCCAGGGATGATGGCTGGTACGTCCAGGGATGATGGCTGGTACGTCCAGGGATGATGGCTGGTACGTCCAGGGATGATGGCTGGTACGTCCAGGGATGATGGCTGGTACGTCCAGGGATGATGGCTGGTACGTCCAGGGATGATGGCTGGTACGTCCAGGGATGATGGCTGGTACGTCCAGGGATGATGGCTGGTACGTCCAGGGATGATGGCTGGTACGTCCAGGGATGATGGCTGGTACGTCCAGGGATGATGGCTGGTACGTCCAGGGATGATGGCTGGTACGTCCAGGGATGATGGCTGGTACGTCCAGGGATGATGGCTGATATATACAGGGATGATTGCTGTAAGGATGCACGATGCATCGAAACTTCGATACTGTTTTGATACCGTGCACCCTCAAACGGTTTTATACCGTTATTCATGTATTTCGATACCAAGCTGTGCAGTAATCAGTGCCAGCGCCGCTGCTCATTAGTGCAGTGCCGGCCGCATAACCTCATGCTGACTGCGTGCGCACTTGTTCTCAGGAGCGGGGCAATTACTGTATTACTCAGCCGCAGCTCCGCTCTAACAGCGGAGATGAGAGAAACCTCTGATCTCTGCCACTATTCCCCTGAATGCTGCGATGAAAGCTGACCGCAGGACTCAAGGGGAAAATGAGAAGGGGGGGATTCCCCTTGGATCGCGCCACAGGGAATCCCCGTGATGCTTCCCTGTGACGCGATTGAGGGACATACCATATTTGGGCAGACAGCCCAGGGTCCATTGAAGGACCCCAGGGCTGTCTTGCCATATTTCCTGTTGTTAGGGCATCCTTAGGAATGTCTTAACAACTGCCTGAGTACTATCCGTACACAGGCTAATGTACTGGCATATAAATATATGCCAGTACATTAAAGTTTAAAAATAAAAAAAGATATAAAATACACATACACATTTTTTACAATGAACATTAAAATAAGTCTCAATACCTAAAATATACACACATTCAGTATTGGCGCGGCCGTAATAACCTGCACAACAAATTGTTGTCAATTAGAAACATGATGGGGTTAATTACTATTAATGTGAGGCACATTCAAAATTCATTACACCTCGTGCCTCACATCAGAAAATGGAAGAACTTATTTTTAATTTTTTTTTTTACGGTTGGCAAAGTATCGTTTTGGTATCAAAAATCGCAACACTACACAAAGTATCGGTATTGAAGTCCAAATTCTGGTATCGTGACAACCCTAGATGGCTGGTATATATGAAGATGGTGGGGTTTATATACATGGATAATGGCTGGTCCAGACCACCATCATCCCCGTTTATACCAGCCATCATCCCCGTATATAACCCCCATCATCCCTGTATACACCAGCCATCATCCCGGTTTATAGCCCCCCATCTTACCTGAATATACTAGCCAGGCTGGTAGAGACAGAGAAGATAGGGGTGTTTATATATATATATATATATATATATATTTTTTTTTATTTTTTAAGTATATTGTAAGGGACAGGTAAAGAGAAATACATTGGTTACTATAGGAACAAAAGAGACGAGCAGTTCTGAGAAATCGTCCTCCACGCTCATTTGACACATATTACAGGAGTGAGACAAGTCTAGACTCGCACCTTCAGCAACCAGGCACATGTCGTGACCGGCAGTAAACAGCGACTCTCACCTGCTACCCTTATGTTATCGTCATCCACATCCCTCAGACCCCTGTGTGTAAAAACTGACAACAGCGGAAGCTGCAAACGTCATCAAGAGGCGCCGCTCCAACCCTACTCATATACGTGCACTTTACCCTGCCATGTCATAGCTGCGACGCGTGGCGTGCTCCATTTTTGAATTGGCCAACACGCTCATTAGCGCATATACATTTGGTTTTCACGTGTTACCCGTTTATTAAAATCATCAAATAGAAGTGAAACGTTGTTTTATATATGCATTTATTATGTTATCTGTTGGAGTTATGACATAGCATGGTCCCTGCCCTTAAGCAAGATGGCAGATTGAGGTGAACATGTGACTTGTGAAAGTCTTACGTCTTACGTGACGATTCTATCAGAATCCCGGAAGAGGAGCGGGAAGTGACAGCGGGGCGAGATAGAGTACGATGGGATGAGAGGCCGAGAGCAGCCAGCAACTTGTACATGCCATGTGAGCAGCAGGGTGGGGGGAAGGACATGTATGGGGTCAGCCGTGTGACATGTCAATGAGGGGCAGCATTCTTGTGCAGGCAGATACCCTGCACTGTCATGCCAGCAGCTATACTACGCTTATGTTGGTATAGTCAGGTCGTCAGCCACCATACAATGTAGTGCTCACTTCCTTGGCATGTATTGTGCTGTCATGTGTGTGCCTATATATATATATATATATATATATGTCACACACACACAGGTGCACGGGACCCACTGTCATAGATATTCATAATTATGGAAATGATCTGTTTTTTTAAATATTTTTGGTATGTACTAGATTTTTACTGACTACAGAAACAAAGATTGTCACTATATGCATTAGGGATAGTCCCCACTACAATTCTGCCTGGGTGATATTCATCTACAGCCACCATACATATCTGATTGCTGTTGATGGATCCTGCAGCGTTTCTATTCTCATACAACCTCATAAAATCAGCACCACTCTTACCCGTGGGAGCCCTATGCCCAATCCTCTCACCGTGAGCCATGGGATTAGCTGGCATTTCCCCCCTAACTATGGCTATCAGGGCTTTGGTATTGATAAATATTCATATATAAACCCAAGGTGTTCTGTATCTTTCAGCTAAAACACTTATGCCAAGGATTTTACCTTTGATGCAAATGCTAGGACTGAACACATAACTGATGACGTCTAGAGTTTCACACTCACACTTTCATTTCTGTCATTAAAACAGGTCCCATTAACCTGTCCCCCTGTGGAGGCTGCACCTAGAACGTACAGAAGGACTACTACCTGAACAGCCCTGTAGCCAGATTGTTGTCCAGCCTTATTATCTTCCATAGTGACTGTATTCACCAGGTATGCCTGTTCCGAGTTTCTTCTAGATTTGGCTACTACTCTGATTTTATTACCTTCTATAATACACCTTTGTTTATATATATATATATATATATATATATGTATATATATATATATATGTTGAAAGTTACATATCCTTTAAACAGGGTCTTAGAAATTTGCTACTGGTGGCTAACTTTTTTTATTTTATTTTTAATATCTGCTATTGCTCTTATTCTGTGGCCCCTAAAAAAAAAATGTCACACTGGCTCCAGGTGTGGACCACCTGGCTCTTAAAGTCCACAATGCTTAGGGTATGTGCGCACACAAAATCAAAAATGTCTGAAAATACGGAGCCGTTTTCAAGGGAAAACTGCTCCTGATTAAGACGTTTTTTTTAAGCCACTGGCGTTTTTCAATGCCATTTTTGGAGCTGTTTTTCTATAGAGTCAATGAAAAAACGGCTCAAGAAGTGACAGGCACTTTTTTCTCGCGGGCTTTTTACACGCGGACATTTTAAAAAAAAACGGCTGCGTAAAAAACGCCCCTTGTCGGAACAGAATGCTGTTTTTCACATTGAAATCAGTGGGCAGCTGTTTGGAGGCGTTCTGCTTCCGCGTTTTTCGAGGCGTAAACGCCCAGAAATAGGCCTGAGGACACTTTGTGTGAACATACCCTGACACTATCCCTGGTTTAACCATTGCATTTCAGCATAAATAAAAAGAGCAGTAGTTTGACGAGTTCTAATAAAATTACCCATATTTCAGCCGAGTTATAGTTATTTGGAAATTAATGTGCATTACTCATCCAGCGACTTAAAGTGATTGTCTCATGAAGACAAGTCCTTTATAAATGGAAGGCCAGTTTTTCTAACCCCTGGTAATCAGCTGTAATCGGTGGTGGAAGGCGCATCTGCCCAGACATTGCCCTATACACATGAATGTCTGCCATGCAATGCAGGGGAAATGCAGTATTACATGGCAGACGTTCAAATACATTTAATGGATGGACTGGGTCCACCGAAACAAGAGATTCTCTTTATGAGTGGCTTCCCATTCTGGCTCATAGATGGGGTTCGGAGACATTCAACAGACAACCATGTAAGAGGAACCGTTTGGTATGGTTAATGGACAGATTAGCCCCTCAGAACCTGTCAGATGATCATGATGGCTGAGAAGAGGGTATGTTTTTTTATTACAAATAGCAGATTGGAAGCTTGTAGTTAATTACTAAGGCCTCATGCACACGACTGTAGCCATGTGCATGGACCTGATTTCTGTGATACATGGCCATTATTTTCAATGAGCCCGGACCGCAGAACACAGCCGTAATAAGGCTTGCCTGTTCTTTCTGTGGTCCGGTCTCCGGGTGCCATGCACGGACCGTGGAAACCCCGGTCGCGTGCATGGCCCCATAGGAATGAATGGGGCCGCAATTCTCCCGTGGATTTTCGAGGGAATTGCGGCCGCAGAAGCACGTTCGTGTGCATGGGGCCTTACAGCGTATCTCTACTTTCAGTAAAAAGTGATTATAGTGCAGGAGTGTGCACAATAATTGTTTTTCTAGATAATTTTTATTAGCGATCTTCTAGCAGCAGCATGGACTATGTAAAGTCCGTGCTGTCAGCTGCTGATAACTCTTTAGTGGGAGACTGGTTTACATGGAACCCGTATCCAGAACCGCTGCTGTGGAATCCTTTAACGCTAACGGCCGTTGTGGATATGGGAGCCATGGAGACCAGCAAGACGCTCTTTCTTTCACTAAAGAATTAAGAGCTGCCGCCAGCATGGACACAGTTTGTGCTGCTACTATAAGCTAGATATATAGAAGTGATTTCGAATAACTATTACAGTGCACACTCCTGCACTATAATAGTTTCTTACTGAAAGCGGAGGTACACTTTAAATTACAACTCTTGTTTCTCGGACACAATCATACAGGGGGAGCTGTCAATCGCTGTGAGTAGGCAGAGGAGGCTGCCCACTGTACTCACTAGCTCTGAGAAGCTGGGGTTTAAAAAATTAATTGAAAACGTCTCCTACATAGTTTGTAATAAAACAGCAATGTTCTCAGCGACACCTCTGCGGTCACATGCTCATTATTAAGAATATTATCAGTCAGCAACACTCAAAAATTAAACAGAATTTCCATATGCTAGTAAATAAGAAGTTTTATTTTTTAAATGATGTATTCTGTCAATAATAAAGTGACACTTTTACCAGACGTGGCTGGGGAGCTGATGCAAAAGTGACAACCAATAGTTCCTGCACTTTCTGCTCTCTTGTTTTTGCAGAAATGGCCACTCCAACTTAACCCCTTCCCGACATCCGCCGTATATATACGGCGCTGTCGGGAGGTGCTTCCCGCAAAGCGCCGTATATATACGGCGCAATGATGGTGCGGGCTCAGAAGCAGAGCCGGCACTATCACTGCGGGGGGACAGCTGTATTATACAGCTGGCACCCTCCTGTAACTGCCAGGACCAGAGCTACGCTCCGATCCGGCAGATTAACCCCTCAGATGCTGCGCTCACCCGATCGGCAACCCAGTGATGCAATCGCTGGGTTGCTGTGGCAATCGGACGCCAGAAAATGGCGTCCGAGTCTGCCTTGTACGGGAGCCGATGAGGACCCGCCTGCGGCGAGTCCTCATTGGCTTGCTGTCAGTGAATAACTGACAGCGCTAATACACTGCACTACGTATGTAGTGCAGTGTATTAGAGTAGCGATCGGGGCATCAGGCCCTCATGTCCCCTAGTGGGACAAGTAAAAAAAGTTAATAAAAATGTGGTAAAACAATAAAAACACACACATTTCAAATAAAAATAAAGCTAAACTGACTTTTTTCCCAAAGTAAGTATTTTATTATGGGAAAAACCGTAAAAATCAAAAAAAACTATACATAATTGGTATCACCGTGTCCGTAACGACCCAAACTACAAAACTATTATGTAATTTATCCCGCACGGTGAACGCGGTAAAAAAAACCATGAAAAACAGCGCCAGAATCTTTGTTTTAAGGTCGCATCTCCTTCCAAAAAAATGCTATAAAAAGTGATCAAAAAGTCACATTTACTCCAAAATAGTACTAATAAAAAACGACAATCCGTGCCGCATAAAATAATCCCTGACACCGCTTTGTGCACGCAAAAATAATAAAGTTATGGGTCTTAGAATATGTCGACACAGAAAACAAATGATTTTATAAAAAAAGTGATTTTATTGTGCAAAAGCTGCAATACATAAAAAAAACGATATAAATTTGGTATCGCCGTAATCGTATCGACCCGCAGAATAAAGCTAACATGTAATTTAGGGCACACTGTGTATGCCGATAAAAAAAACAATAAAAAACTATTCCAGAATTGCTTGTTTTTGGTAATTTCCTTTACCAAAAAATGAAATAAAAAGTGATCAAAAAGTCGTATGTGTTCTAAAATGGTACCAATAAAATCTACAGCCCGTCTCGCAAAAAACAAGCCCGCACACCGCTCAATCAACTGAAAAACAAAAAAGTTACGGCATTAGTAATGCGGTGATGAAAAACATCTCAATGCGCAGGCCGGAGGAGAACATTCCTTCAGTTTCAGGGCCATAGTATTTAGGAACTAGGAAAGGGAAGGGACATCGCACATCCGCTGGAAGCGAGGGCGCCCGTATTATACCAGCGCAAAACTTTCCCAGTAATATTTCCCAAACTACGAAGGAGAAAAAGTCCCCAAAAGGTGCAGAGCGTTACAAAAGTGGGATAAGAAAGAAAACCGTTTATCAGTGTGACCCCTGCCTGTGCATAACGGATCGCTTCACAGCGTAACCCACATCTATGGATAATTGTATTATTTACCCCATTATTATACCCTCTTATTATGCCCTGATGTACTCCGCACAGATTACATATACCCCTGATATACTCCGCACAGATTACATATACCCTGATGTTCCCCGCACAGATTACATATACCCTGATGTTCCCCGCACAGATTACATATACCCCTGATATACTCCGCACAGATTACATATACCCTGATGTACTCCTCACAGCTTACATATACCCTGATATACTCCGCCCAGCTTACATATACCCTGATGTACTCCGCACAGTTTACATATACCCTGATGTACTCCGCACAGCTTACATATACCCTGATGTACTTCGCACAGATTACATATACCCTGATGTACTCCGCACAGATTACATATACCCTGATGTTTTCCGCACAGATTACATATACCCTGATGGACTCCGCACAGATTACATATACCCCTGATATACTCCGCACAGATTACATATACCCCTGATATACTCCGCACAGATTACATATGCCACCACATTATAAACGGAAATACCAGCAAAACCCCAAACAGAACTATTACCAAGCAAAATCCATGCTCAAAATGGCGGTCTTTCCCTTCTTAGCCCTACAGTGTGCCCAAACAGCAATTTATGGCCACAAGTAAGGCATTACCATACCCGGGAGAACCCGCTTAACAATTTATGGGGTAAGATTCTCTAGGGGCACAACATCTTGTGCGGTGAATGGGCAGATCAGTGGAGAAATTGCAATTTTCACTTTGCACAATCCACTGCGTATTCATTTCTGAAAAACACCTGTGGAGTCTAAATTCTCACTACACCCCTTGATAAATGCCTTTAGGGGTGTAGTTTCTAAAACGGGGTCACTTTTGTTTGGTACATCAGTGGTTTTGCAAATGCAACATGGCGTCCGCAAACCATTCCAGCAAAATCTAGGCTCCAAAAGATAAATACCGCTCCTTTTCTTCTGTATGCTCCCATATATGTAAACAGCTGATTATAACCACATATGGGGTGTTACCGTACTCGGAAGAAATTTCTTTACAAATGTTGGGGTGCTTTTTCTTCTCTATTCCTTGTAAAAATGAAAAATGTGTATCTAAAACTACATCTTGTTGGAAAAAAAATTATTTTTCATTTTTATGGCTTAATTCTAATTAATTCAGCAAAAACCTTTGGGATCAAAATTTTCACTATACCCCTAGATGATTCCTCAGGGGGTGCAGTTTCCCAAATGGAGTCACTTTTGGGGTGTTTCCACTGTACTAGTACTACAGGGGCTCAGAAAATATGACGACACCCAGAAACCATTCCAAAATCCAAATGGTGCTCCTTCCATTCTGAGCCCTACCGTGTGTCCAAACAGATGTTTATGACCACATGTGGGGTATTGTTTTACTCGGGAGAAGTTGCTTTACAAATGTTGTGGTGCTTTTTCTCCTTCAGTCCTTGTGGAAATTAAAAAAAATACCTAAACCTACATTTTCTTTGAAAAAATGTAGATTTTCATTTTTACGGCCTACTTACAATAAGTTCTGTAAAACACCTGTGGGGTCAAACTGCTCACTGTACCCCTAGATAATTTCCTCATGGGGTGTAGTTTCCAAGATGGGGTCACTTGTTGGGGGTTTCCACTGTTTTGTCCCCTCAGGAGCTTTGCAAATGCGACATGGCCACTGCAAACCATTCCTGCTAAATTTGAGTTCCAAAAGCCAAATGGCGCTCTTTCCCTTCTCAGCCTCACCGTGTGTCCAAACAGCCGTTTATTACCACATGTGGGGTATTGTTTTACTCGGGAGAAATTGCTCTACAAATGTTGTGGTGCTTTTTCTACTTTAGTTCTTTTGGAAATGAAAAAAAAAATTAGCTAAACCTACATTTTATTTGAAAAAATGTAGATTTTCATTTTCATGGCCTAGTTCCAAAAATTTTTGCAAAAAACCTGTGGGGTCAAAATGCTCTCTATACCCCTAGATAATTTCCTCAAGGGGTATAGTTTCCAAAATGGGGTCACTTGTTGGGGGTTTCCACAGTTTTGTCACCTCAGGGGCTTTGCAAATGTGACATGGCCTCCGCAAACCATTCCTGCTAAATTTGAGCTCCAAGAGCCAAATGGCGCTCTTTCCCTTCTAAGCCCTGCCGTGTGTCCAAACAACCGTTTATTACCACATGTGGGGTATTGTTTTACTCGGGAGAAATTGCTCTACAAATGTTGTGGTGCTTTTTCTACTTTAGTTCTTTTGGAAATGAAAAAAAAAATTAGCTAAACCTACATTTTATTTGAAAAAATGTAGATTTTCATTTTCATGGCCTAGTTCCAAAAATTTTTGCAAAAAAACTGGCCGGTCAAAATGCTTGCTACACCCCTAGATAAATTCCTCGAGGGGTGTAGTTTCCCAAATGGGGTCACTTTTGGGGGGTTTCCACTGTTTTAGTTCCACTAGACCTGTTCAAAGCTGACATGGTACCTAAAATATATTCTAATAAAAAGGAGGCCCAAAATCCACCAGGTGCTCCTTTGCTTCTGAGGCCGGTGCTTCAGTCCAGTAGCACACTAGGGCCATATGTGCGATATTTCCTAAAACTGCAGAACCTGGGCAATAAATATTGAGTTGCATTTCTTGGGTAAAACATTCTGAGGTACAAAAAAAATGGATTCAAAATGAATTTCTGGAAAAAAATAATGAACTTTGTAAATTTCACCTCTACTTTGCCTTAATTCCTGCGCAATGTCTAAAGGGTTAAGAAACTTTCAAAATGCTGTTTTGAATACTTTGAGGGGTGCAGTTTTTAAAATAGGGTGACTTATTGGGGGTTTCTAATATCTAAGGACCTCAAAGCCACTTCACAACTGAACTGGCCCCTGTAAAAATAGCATTTTGAAATTTTCTTGAAAATGTGAGAAATTGCTGCTAAAGTTCTAAGCCTTGTAACGTCCTAGAAAAATAAAATGATGATCAAAAAATGATACCAATGTAAAGTAGACATATGGGGGATCTTAGTTAGCAACATTTTTGTGTGGTATAACTGCCTGTCTTACAAGCAGATACATTTAAATTGAGAAAAATGCTAATTTTTGCAATTTTCGCTAAATTTTGGTGTTTTTCACAATTAAATACTGAATGTATCGGGCAAATTTTGCCAGTAACAAAGTCCAATGTGTCACGAGAAAACAATCTCAGAATCGCTTGGATAGGTAAAAGCATTCCGGAGTTATTACCACATAAAGTGAAACATGTCAGATTTGAAAAATGAGGCTCTGTCAGGAAGGTCAAAAGCGGCCAAAGAGGGAAGGGGTTAATGGAAATATGGCAATATTCCTAAGTGAAACTTCGCATTAATAAGCTCTGGCTATCACTCATTTCTGATTTACTAACATATGGCCAGTTTTGCATTTTTGGTGGAAACTTTCTTTAAAGGAAAATTTTCTATATCTATTAAAGGGTAACTAAATTTACAGAAAACTCCTGACATGTCATAGTGACATGTCAGAAGTTTTGATCAGTGGGAGTCTGAGCACTGAGACCCCCACCAATCGCTAAAACTAAGCAACAGAAACGCTCAGGTGAGCGCTGAAACGCTTTGTTTCTGATTTGGCTTTTCTCGGAAAGCCGAGCAGTTAGTGTACGGACTCAATAGTAAGTCTACCAACTGAATAGTTATGCCTTATTCACACGACAGGGTCCCGCCCGAGTGTCGGCCTATAAAATGGGCCGTTTTTCCCGGCCGGTTTGCATTAGTTTTGCATCCGTTCCGGGCCGGGCATATCTGGACAGTGACATCAGGGGCAACTCCTGAAGGGGAATCCCCATGTGTGCGGGGATTCCGCTTCAGGAGTTTCCCCTGATTACACTGCCCAGATATGGACAGAGACATCAAGCGCTCTATCCAGGAGCGGAATCCCCGAACACACGGGGATTCCGCTCCTTCAGGGAGCTAAAGTGGGGCTAGCACATAGCAGAGCAGGGAGATACCTCCCTGCTCTGCTATAGTGGCGTCGCTACAATAGTAGCAGCAGCAGCTGCTAGCGGCGCCATCGGCCATGGAAGGTGTCGCCGGGCCAGGGCGCTTTTAAAACCAGCAGGGGAAGGGAGCCAGCGCAGTGCTTCCTTCCACCTGCTGTACACCCCGGCCCTGCCACACAGTGTATATACTTACCTCCAGCGTAGCCATTCGTCCGAATGGCATAAACTCCTCCTCCTCACATGCACTCTGCGCTGTGAGGAGGGAGCGAGCGACGGAATACATGGCCATCACTCGGGACACATTCCGGTGATGGCCGTGTATTACCCGGCCCCATGGACTTCTATGGGGGCCGGGTAAACGGCCGAAAATAGGACATGTCCCATTTTTTGACGGCCGGGTTTCCCAGGCCGTCAAAAAATTGGTCGTGTGAATAGCCCCTTTAGGTGTCTATTGTTCCTACAGCAGCCGGGTGACGGCCGTTTTATGAACGGCCGGCACCCGTCCGGGAAACCCTGTCGTGTGAATAAGGGCTAAGTCTATCAGAAACCATGCAGCACAGTGCTCACCCGAGCGCTTCTGCTGCTTCGTTTTAGCGATTGGTGGGGGTCTCAGTGCTTGGACCCCCACCGATACAAAACTTCTGACATGTCAGAAGTTTTTTGAAAGTTTAGTTACCCTTTAAGAGTGGGCAATTCATGAGTTGTATTTTGCAACTTAAAAACAACCCTTTCCCATATACCCTATATTCTTTTACATGGCCAGCATGTAATACTACATTCATTTGCAGGGGAACTGTATGGCTGGCTTTAGCTTCCCCCATAGATATCAGCGGTTGTTGTAATATACTTACCATCTAAATTCAGCGGCTAATCTAAACAGTAAGTATATTGCAATTTTCAAACCGGTTTTAGTCAGAATGCTTACATCAATAATAAAATGCAACTAATACGCCATGTGTGAATCCAGCATAAGATACAGTGAATTTTCTGCAGTGCTAAAGTTTATTGCTTATGTGCAAAACAACGGTTTGTATCATTGTAGTAAATGCAATTATCACTTAGTGGTAACATCCTCCAAACCACATGCGGAATAAGCATTGTATTCAGATCATCCAAACACTTAACCGGTTTTAATTCCATGACCTATTATCCTATTGATACATGTACCTGTATAACCCTAGGTCAGGAGGCATCAGAGGAATATAAGCTATGTATTAGCCTTTCTTCTGAATATATCCTACTTGTCTGTTTTTCAGGGCACAAACAGAAGAGATCGAAAATGGAAAAACATTTTAAGTTTTGGGCTTGTGCTGAGCGGTGGTTACTGACTTTAGGATCGTGGTCGTGGGGACTATGTCGGATATGTCTTCTCCCTTTAATATTAACGTTTAATATGTATGGTGGTATTATTCTGCTGCTTCTAATATTTATCTCCATAGCTGGAATACTATTTAAATTCCAGGATGTACTGCTTTATTTTCCTGACCAGCCTTCTTCATCACGACTTTATGTACCAATGCCCACTGGAATACCACATGAAAATATATTCATTAAAACAAAAGACGGTTTACATCTCAACCTCATCCTCTTGAGATACGCAGGTGATAACGCAAACTTTTCTCCGACCATCATTTATTTTCACGGTAATGCGGGAAATATTGGCCATAGGTTACCCAATGCATTGTTGATGCTGGTCAACTTAAAGGTGAACTTACTCTTGGTTGACTACAGAGGGTATGGAAAAAGTGAAGGAGAACCAAGTGAAGAAGGCCTTTATCTAGACTCTGAAGCTGTACTTGATTACGTCATGACCAGACCCGACATTGATAAAACAAAAATTATACTCTTTGGTCGCTCGCTAGGGGGCGGAGTGGCCGTTCATCTAGCGTCTGAGAATGCACACAGAATATCGGCGATAGTGTTAGAAAATACTTTTCTTAGTATTCCTCATATGGCCGGCACCCTGTTTTCTTTTCTTCCTATGAGGTACCTTCCTTTATGGTGCTACAAAAATAAGTTTTTGTCCTACAGGAAAATTTCTCAATGCCGAATGCCTTCCTTATTCATCTCTGGGCTATCCGACCAGTTAATTCCTCCGTTCATGATGAAACAGCTCTATGAACTCTCCCCATCCCGGACTAAAAGAATAGCTATTTTCCCAGATGGGACGCATAATGACACCTGGCAGTGCCAAGGCTACTTTTCTGCACTTGAACAATTCATTAAAGAACTGACCAGTAATCACTGTCCAGAAGAAAATGCAAAAACATCAAATGTGACAATAATATGAATGCCAGCTTCTTCCCTTTGCACTGTTGTATATTTAGTTTGTGAGACTTGACTATAAGAATGTCATTTGTACCGTTTGTTTTCCAAACATAAGAAAGTAAAACTTGGAGAGTGCGTCCATGATGTAGCTGAGACTTCAGCTTTTTTTTTTTTTCTATGGAGTTCTGATAAAGTACACTTCAGAGTTCTTAATACACACAAGTTCAGTGCATGCACTGTTTTAACATATTCTTCATTTTGAATTGACTGCTGCGCTGGTTTTATACGGTAGTTTCGGCATTACCTGGAACGATGCCATTTTTTTAATTATGTTTTTCATACGTATTTCAAAGCCCCGGTCACGTCCACTAATGAATACAAATAATGCGGTTCACTTTTAAAGTTTTTTTTTTCGTCTTCAGAAACGGCGCCACTCTTGTCCATAGACTACGTTTAGTATTGCAGCTTATCCTTATTGAAGTGAATTCACCTGAGCTACAATATCAGACACAGCCCGTGAACAAAAGTGCTGTTTCTGAAGGAAAAAAAAAAAGACTATCTTTTCATCCTGTTGTTACCGTATGTTTATGGCCTGATGAAGACGCATGTCCTGCATCGAAACGCGTAGCCTCTATTAAATCCTTTTATATCCAGCAGCGCCGATATATTGGTCCTAATTTTTCATAATTTTATTGCTATCTTTTCATCCTGGACAACCCCTTGGTGTCAGGGAGAGATCATCTGTTATGTCCTTGATAAAATGAAGCATTGCTCATCATGCTAGAGAATGGTATACGCAATAAAACAGTTCTGTGAGACTGCTACTTGTTAAAGTCATTCTATACAGCACATACATGCAGTTAGCATACATTAGCTTGTCTCATACTGTACATAAATGTTATCTGTTTCTTTTTGGGTAATTATCACAATCCATTGTGTTCTTTGATGTGCTGTGATGACCAAAAATTGGTTTTACAAATATTGTGTGCAATTCATTCAGCAGTTTATGTTATTATGCATGCTTGTATTATTTTCGTCTTTCTATCTTTTAACCTTGGCAATGCACATCTCCACCTCATCTGTGTATGAAAAGTGTTTTTACTTAGGGCAGCCTGGGCAGGCGTACTCTGTGTCCGTCATGAAGGTATAATTCATAGTTTGGGGACATGCAGTAGGGTTTTTAGCCCACAGTTATGTTACAACGAGCATCTTTTGTTTCATCCATTGCAATAAATGGTAAAATAATGAAGTATAAGCAATAGTTACTTCTAATTATGGGTTGCGTTTGGTACATTGACGGTATTGTTCTGAATGATTTTGATTTTTCGTACTCCGTAGTAATTGAACTCTAGTTGCCTTCCATTGCATTATCCCAGCAAGTGATACATATACAGGACCTGCACTGAAAATTTTCTAGTGCTGGTGGCAATCTAAACATTAAACCGGGCAACCATTAAATGTCACGATGAGTCCTTCGCGTCATCCATGATAACAGATAAGTATTATAGCTTAAGTGAGGTTCTGCTCACAAACAAATGCAAGGGCTTCTATCTAATGTAAGAATGTTCAATTTGTATGAAAGCTGTTTTAACATCACAGTTTTACTCATGTCAAGATGTACATATTTAGAATAAATTATTCATGTTTTCAAAATGCTTCACAAATGAGTGGTTTGTCTTGCTTTCTCTCGATGGGTCTTTCTGATCCATGCTCATACCATGTAACGACTCATTTAAAGGGAATCTGTCAGCAGAAATTTGCCTATCAAACCAGAAACAGAGTATTGTAGTGTAGCCTCACCTATAGACATCCGGAGGCAGCCAGAGCAGCTGATTGGTCTGGGTGTCGGACCCCCACCGATCATATACTGATGACCTATCCGTGACCGGACAACCCTTTTAAGGGTCCTATTGCACTGACAGATTTTTCTGCCTGAAACCTGCAATCTAGCCAGTCCATCGGCGCTCGTTCAGCTCCATTTACATGGAGCAATCATTGGTACTATATGTGCACAAACAATAGTTCAGCGATTGTTCAGGCACATACAGCTTCGTTATTGACTGTAGCGCATCCCTGTTTACGCGGGGAGATGTGCCGCCTGTTTATCGGCTGGTTGTGACCTTGTTTACACGGGCCAATAGTTGGGGGAAAAACTTATGACAGTGCTGGTAGGCCCGACCATCAGCCCGTGTAAAAGGGCCTCAGGGCATATGCAGTAACCAAACATGTAGTCATGGGACCCACTGCTTCTTACATGGAGATCATCTGTAGTTACTTTAAATGACTGTTACAGAAAGCTTACCAGCTAGATATTGTAAAATGCTAAAGTTTTTCCCTAGTTAAATGACATTTTTTCCTAGGTATTTCCTGGAATTTTATTATTCCTAGTTAAATGACACCTATCCACAAATTAACCAGTTGAATAATAGGACATATATTAGGTGATTTTTCACACAGCCGTTTTGCCAATGCTGTAAATGACCACGAAGTCCAGTTGGGTTTTATAAACATCCACATGGCTGAAAATGGCACGGAATTATTCTTATTGTAAATCTCAACACGCCCTATAAATTGAAGATTTGATTACAGTTGGGAAATACTGCAGCATTGAATAGCACGTGTAAAAATAGTTTGCTGTCTTTATATGCAGTAGCACAATTACTGGACCTCCACCGATCACATAATTGGAGGGCCCAAGTCCTGCTTTACGACCTGCACGGCAGCGACGAGTAGGACTTTGAATTGAGTGGCAATTGTGCAAGCGCGCTGTCGGTTCATTCAAGTTCTATGGTAGATGCGGAAACGGCCAAGCGCAGCAGTGGGGGGGCACTCGGCTATCAAATGTTTATCACCTATCCTGTTCAATTGGTGGGGAAAACCCCCTTTAAGAGTTATACTAGTGGGTGCTAAGCACTGTCATACAGTTCTTATAACCAGAGTTGTGTACATTGCCTGGCATCCAGGTGAAAAAGTTAGTTTTTAAGGAGTCAGTAAGTGTGTGCGTACTTAGCAGTGTTGATTTTGCTGACAGCAGCCAACAGTGCTATGCATCCTAATGTCCTTTTTATTTACCATACATAGATCAGTATTTCATATGCCAGATACAGCATTCTGAAAGCTATACAAGGGGAGCTCTTATAGATGCTCTTGTTTAAAGTGCTTCTGTCTCATGACAGTGCCACAGTAGGGTACGTTCACACATACAGGAAGTAAAGCAACAAAGCCGCAACATACAAACTGTAGCAAAAATACCTTAAATTGACATGAACTTTTAAGACCACGTATGTTAATCTAATAGTATACCTGATATATATTAACTTTGCAATTTATTTACTGGTAAAATGTTTTAGTTTTATCAATGCAAATTCTGTAGGAAGTTGCTGCCGCTAGTTGTTTCTCTTCCTGTTGTCTGCTATCCACCCCCTATTGTCAAGCAAAATCCGTCCCTAGTTCCAGAGCCAAGGAGACAGACTGTAGGAAGTGGGTCTGTGTCTCTTCACAGCCTGCCAAAAGAAGTCTATGGAGGGGAGGAATAGGAGCATAGAGAGGAGACACAAACTCGCTGCCCATGCAAGTCTATGGAGAAGGGAGCAGAGAGAGAGAACCAGACATAAGTTTATTGAGAGGGGAAGGGGGGCAGGAGCAGAAGGAGATACAGAAATGCTGCCCATAGAAGTTTATGGAAGGAGAAGTAGGAGGAAGGAGCAGATCGAGATACAGACGCTGCAGGCCGTAGAAGTCTATAGAAGGGAGTTGGGAGCAGAGCGAGAAGACACAGGCTGCTGGTAAGAGTTATATGTTACCCTAGTGCTGGATTGTCAGCTAAACCGCTTATTACTGCTGTAGAACATACTCCGTCCTGCTGCAGCTACTGTAGAAGTGATAGAGAATGTGGACCAGAATGTACTCTTTTCTATGTGTGCTGTGTATGGCAGACATGATAGCCGTTTGGCTCCACAGACTGGCTCAGAGAAAACTGAGAATTAGAGATTGCAGAGGGAAAAACTGATAAAAAAATGCAGCATACAAGTCATATAATAGCCAAAAATAGTGTTATTCCTTAGGCCCCATGCCCACTTCAGTTTTTTCCTTCAGAGTGCTATGCGTTGTTGTCATGGATAGTACCCTGAACCCATTAATTTCAATGTGGCCATGCACACTTCCGTTGTTTTAACGGAACCGTGCGGCCGTTCCGTCAAAAGTAGTGCAGGTCCTACTCCTGCCCGTTTTTGACCGAACAGTCTCTGCCTTTGCATTGAATTTGGTCCGTGAAACAACAGGCTGCACACTGAAGCCATCCGTGTGCAGCCCGTGTGTGACAGGGCCGTCATTAACGACCGTCCGACGGAAGTGTGCATGAGGCCTTATGTACATACATATGGCAGCTTATTCTGAAAAGTTAGGTACGCTTTAAAGTGGTTTTAACTGGACAACTCTTTTCCATATGCACAACCTCTTTCATGGACATTTTACAGATGCCCTTGTTTACAGTGACCCAGCCTAATGATTGTAGCGCATTTACAAAGTAAAGTCTGTAGGTTGCCTGCACCTTTTAAACACCCCACAATCCTCCTGTCAGAGTTCTGAAAATGTACATGGACATAACTTTTTACACCCATAATCAAAATTTGTAAGATATCTAAAGATGCTGAAAAAACTGTAAGGTGCTTCTAAGTCCCCATGCACATGACCGTATTTTTCGTGCGTAATTACGGACCCATTCATTTCTATGGGCTACGGACACCTTTCTGTATTTTTACGGATGGGTGTCCGCGCCGTAGAAATGATAGCACATGTCCTTTTTTTGTCCGTAATTACGGCACGGACTCCCCATAGAAGTCTATGGGCGCTTCTGTAATTATGAACGGCTACGGATGTGCATCCGTAGCGTCCGTAATTACAGAAGCAGTGCTATGCGACGCCAGGGGATTACCCAAGTTTCCTCCCTGTTTTTTATTTTTTTTGTGGATCCGTAAATACGGATGCGTTACGGATGTACTACGGACCGTATGTACGGACACACTTCCGTATATGAGGATGATTTACGGATGACTACGGATACGTATTTACGGACAGTAGTTACAGATGGATGAAAAACATGGTCGTGTGCATGAGGCATTTGAGGATTACATTAGTATTACTACTTAAAGGGGCTGTCTGACGAAAAGAAAAATTATTTTGAGTCTGAGAAATTAAAAACTTTTTTAATATACGTTATTTTTCAAATCTGCATCACGTCGTGGTACATTTAATACCCGCTTGCCTAATAGTCTAGAGTAGTGGAAGGATTAATACCTGGTGCACAGTGAGTTTAATCACCTCCCCAGTATCCAGTGATGTCCCCTGGGTCCTGTCTCTCTGACAGGAAGCTGAACACGATACAGGTTAGTGCCGAGCAGGGGCAAAGAGTGAACGGCCACACATTTATCTCTAGAATATGACAAACCACTGAATGAACGCTCTCTGATCTCTTGCCGCCACAGCCACTTTAATTAATTTATTTTAAAAAAAAATTTCCATGCCTTCCAAAATCCATAACTTTTACATTTTTTTCAATCGGTGTATGGGGTCTTGTTACTTGCAGCACAGGTTGTTGTTTTCAATGGCACCATTTAATGTGCCATTTAATATGCGAAACGGAAAAATATTAGTGGTGAGGTGGAATGTTAAAAAAAAAAACACAGCAATTCCTCCATAGTTTTTGGGGTTGTTTTTATGGTGTGCGGTAAAAAAAAAACATTTTACCTTTATTCTGTGGGTCAATGCGATTATGGTGATACTAAATTTATATAGATTTTTTTATGATGTACTACATTTGTTAAAAAAAATAATGCCATATTCTGAGAGCCATAACTTTTTTTATTTTAACATGTGAGGGCTTGTGATTGATGTGGGGGCTTATTTTTTTTCGGGGGGGGGGGCGATATATTGTTTTCATCGATGCCATTTTTAGGTACATATGACTTTTTGATCACTTTTTATTCCATTTTATTGGGTGCTAAGACCAAAGCTTTTTGCGTCATTTATCCTGCGGCTTAAATAACATGATATTAGAAGAGTTCGTACTTTTACGGACATGGCAATACCAATTCTGTTTATTTTTTACATTACTTTAGGGGGAAAAGATTAGTTTTTTTTAACTTTTAATATTTTTTTCAAAATGATAAACTTTATATACGGTAACTGTTTTATTTAATTTTTTTATTTAGTCCCCCTTGGAGACTTGAACAAGTGATTGGTTGATAGCTGGCACAATACACTGCAACACTTATGTATTGCAGTGTATTGTAAATGTTACCGGATCCTATTAAGCTCTGCCTCTGGAAGGGCTTTCAAGTAGCTCAAAAATGGCAGACTTGGGGGCCTTCATTAGCCCTTCAGGCTGCCATGACACCCATCAACACCCCGCAATCCCATTACTTTAAGGGCGGATTTACATGAATACATCAGTTCAACGCGCGTGAAAATCACGCGCGTCGCACGGACCTATGTTAGCCTATGGGGCCGTGCAGACAGTCCGTGATTTTTGCGCAGCGTGAGTCCGCTGCGTAAAACTCACGACATGTCCTATATTTGTGCCTATTTCGCGCATCACGCACCCATTAAAGTCAACGGATGCGTGAAAATCACATGCACCACACGGAAGCACTTCCATGGGACGCGCGTGATTTGCGCATCAGCAGTCAAAAGTATGATTGAAAACAGAAAAGCACCACGTGGTTTTCTGTTTACAAACATGCAAAAAGAGTGTCATAATGATGGCGGCTGCGCGAAAATCACGCAGACACGCATCATACAAGGGTGACGCATGGAGCTGTTATGTACCTTGGGCGCGCAAAACGCACACGCTCGTGTAAATCCGCCCTAAATGTTGGGAATGTGTAAAGGACTGCTCTGGAGGGCTGTGCTACTGGGCCTCCTCGACTTTAAGACGCACTCATGTTTTTAGTTTATTATCCAAACAGTATGGTAATTGTTTTTTATTACACCGATATTGCAGCAGCAATTGGGGTAGAGTTACTATTGATTTTGCTTCAGAATTCTGACCTAAGTTGCACCTTCTTTTTGGTGCAAATCATTTTAGACAAATTCATCTATGAAATGCGCCTAAAAGGGGCGTGGTTTAGCAAAGAGGGGAATAACTTAAGATGCACCAAAATCTTGTCCTAAAATAAACCAAACAGGTGGAATAAAGTTAGAGATAAGTGTATAAAGGTGCGACAGATTTATCATCCAGCATGAGGCACTCTGAAAAGTTTGGCGGAACTAGTCCAATTCTAAACCGTCTGAAAATTAATATAGTAGTAGTAAATCTGCCCTACTGTTGCTAAAGTAAATATATGGCAGTTATATTAGGGCCGGTTCACATCAGCGTTCGCTTTCCGTTGAGGGGTTCCATTGATATCAATGGTGACGGAAACACTGCTAATGGTTTCCGTTTGTCACCGTTCTGGCAGGTTTCCGTATTTCGACTGAATCAATAGCGCAGTCGCATGCTCTCACTCTTCAGCTTTCAAGATCAGTCTTCTGCCGAACTGGCAAGGGGGCGTGTCTTTGCTACAGACAGTGTAAGAGCTGGGGAGAGGAGAGCGCGCTCTCCGCTCTTGCGAGAGATCAGTCTTGTACAACGTCTGTCCGTAGCAGAGACACGCCCCCTTTCCAGTTCGGCAGAAGACTGATCTTGAAAGCTGAAGTGTGAGACAGCGTGGGCACACTCTCTCTCCTCGCTCTTGCTGTAACACTGTCCATATCTGATTGGACAGTGTCACAGCCAATACGCGCCCCGTTGACAATTCAGGGTGTTATTTAAATATCGGGCACCAAATATAACGGCACTGATATGTAAATAACGGATGGAGGTAGAATTTTTTTTCTTAAAGTGCCCCAGGGTTTGTGCAGCCTGGCCCATTACATGCTGCACACGTATAGGGAGGTGAAAGGTTCTTTTTAAAGTGTAGCTAAATGTTCGACAAACTTCTGACATGTTATAGTGACATGTCAGAAGTTTGTATTGGTGGGGGTCCGAGCACGGAGACCCCCACCAATCGCTAGAACGAATCAGCTGAAGCGTTCGTGTGAGCGCTCAGCTGCTTCGTTTCTGTTCGGCTTTTTCCCGGAAATAAATGTATCGGAGTACAGGCTCATAGACTTTCTGTTGAGTTCGTACACCGATACATTTATTTCCGGAAAAAGCCGAACACACACGAAGCAGTTGAGCGCTCACACGAACGCTTCAGCTTCTTCGTTCTAGCGCTTGGTGGGGGTCTCCGTGCTCGGACCCCCACCAATACAAACTTCTGACATGTCACTATGACATGTCAGAAGTTTGTGGAACGTTTAGCTACACTTTAAGTGTCTTGAAGCAGAATAGGTTAAAATCCATCCGTATGTCTGCTGAAAAGCGCGCTGCACAGACTGCCAACTATAGTAAAACTAGAGCACATGTAGTGTCAGCTCCCTGATCCTTTTCCAACACTGCATGATGATAACTGCTAAACAACACATATAGAAGGTGTACAGTGGAATTATTCGGTTAAAGATAAGTGGGATCAGAGAATGTAAATGTGCCCTAGGTGTAAGGTTCTCACTAGGTTGAGTCAGAAGCCTGAATGACATACAGTTTCATAATAATATTTGCCACTTATTTGCTAATTGCATGAAACATTTTAAGCATCTCTACTCACTAATCATGTGTATCCAGGCGCCTCAGGAAATGAGCTTGAGCTTATAAGAAAAGAGCTCAACAATCGCAGTGCCAAAAAATAGGATTTAACTGCTACACAAGAGAGTCCTAGCCGTATAATTTCTGGTTGACGGGTTTCCCTAAACTCCAGTGTGTCGTGATACATTTCTACATCATCGTAGCGAAGACTCCGCATCTTACAACATGCTGCCATCTGCTGATGAAAGTGTGTATATCAAATCTTCAGACAAATGTGTAATGATAATTAGAACAAGACATGGTAGAAATGATTGGCCAGATCCTATATCCACACTGGATCAGAGTGATTTGAATTATGGGGAATCAATGGAGAAAAACATTTTTAAAGACACTTTTAGAACAATAACCTTTTTTATATAGCGCCTACATATTCTCTAGCACTTTACAATCAGTTGAAGCAATAAATTTACAAATTGACAAAAACTCAAAACACATGAGCGTTTACTGACAATAAGACTTAAGGAGAAAGTTCCCTGCCCATAAGGGTATGTTCACACGCTTAACCCTTTCAAGACCGAGCTCATTTTGACCTTCATGACCAGCCCCATTTTCTCAAATCTGACATGTGTCTCTTTATGTGGTAATAACTCCGGAATGCTTTTGCCTATCCAAGCGATTCTGAGATTGTTTTCTCGTGACATATTGAATTTTATGTTAGTGGAAAAATTTGGTCAATAAATTCATTGCTTATTTGTGAAAAACACCAAAATTTAGAGAAAATGTGCAAAAATTATGATTTTTCTAATTTTAAATGTATCTACTTGTAAAACAGATAGCAATACCACACAAAATAGTTACTATTTTATATATTCCATATGTCTACTTTATATTTGCATAGTTTTTTGAACATTATTTTATTTTTCTAGGACGTTACGACGTTTAGAACTTTAGCAGCAATTTCTCACATTTTCAAGAAAATTTCAAAAGGCTATTTTTACAGGGACCAGTTCAGTTCTGAAGTGGCTTTGAGGGCCTTATGTACTAGATAGACCCCATAAATCACCCCATATTAAAAACTGCACCCCTCAAAGTATTCAAAATAGCATTCAGAAAGTTTCTTAACCCATTAGGCGCTTCACAGGAATTAAAGCAAAGTAGAGGTGAAATTTACAAATTTAATTTTTTTTGCTGAAATTCATTTGTAATACATTTTTTTCTGTAACACAGAAGGTTTTACCCGAGAAACGCAACACAATATTTATTGCCCAGATTCTGCAGTTTTTAGAAATATCCCACATGTGGCCCTAGTGTGGTAAAGGACTGAAACACAGGCCTCAGAAGCAAAGTAGCACCTAGTGGATTTTGGGGCCTCCTTTTTTAGAATATATTTTAGGCACCATGTCAGGTTTGAAGAGGTCTTGTGGTGCCAAAACAGTGGAAATCCCCCAAAAGTGAGACGGTTTTGGAAACTACACACCTCAAGGAATTTATCTAGGGGTATAGTTAGCATCTTGACCCCACAGGTATTTTGCTATATTTATTGGAGTATGTCTGTGAAAGTGAAAATCTACTTTTTTTCTGAAAAAATATTAAAAAAAATTATATTTGCAAGGAATAAAGATTAAAAAGCACCCCAGAACTTGTAAAGCTACTTCTCCCGATTACGCCAATACCCCATATGTGGTACTAAACTGCTGTTTGGACCCACGGCAGAGCTCTGAAGGGAAGGAGCGGCATTTGGATTTTGAAGCGCAGATTTTGATGGATTGTTTTTCAGTTCCATGTCGCGTTTGCAACGCCCTGGAGTAAGCAAAACAGTGGAATCCCCCCAAAACTGACCCCATTTTGAAGACTACACCCCTCAAGGAATTGTTCTAGGGGTATAGTTAGCATTTTGACCCCACAGTTTTTTTGCTGAATTTAGTGGAATTAGGCCGTGAAAATGAAAATCTACTTTTTTCTGAAAAAACATAGAAATGTTTAATTTTTACAATGAATAAAGGAGAAAAATTACCCCAAAATTTGTAAAGCAATTTGTCCTGATTACAGCAATACGCCATATGTGGTAATAAACTGCTGTTTGGACACACGGGAAGGAACAATATTTGGCTTTTGGAGCTCAAATTTAGCTGGAATGGTTTTCGGGTGTCATGTCGCATATGCAAAGCCCCTGAGGTACCAAAACAGTGGAAACCTCCCAAAAGTCCCTTTAGGGGACTGGAACGAGCGAGCATTAGGTCGCTGGTACAATACACTGCAATACTAATGTATTGCAGTATAATGTCATTTTACAGGCTCCTGTAGCAGCGCGATCGCTGTTCCTGTCCGTTAGTCCCGGGTGTCAGCTGTAATACACAGCGGACACCTGCAGAATATGGAGCGTGCACAGCGCATGAGCCCGCTCCATAAATAACCCCTCGCACCACGACATGCTATTAAGTCGTGGTGCGCCAAGGCGTTAATGTGCAGCGGATGGTGCAAAGTGAAAATTAAAATTTTCCACTGATGTGCCATTTTAATGCACAATATATTGTGCCCAGTTTGTGCCACTGAAGAAAAATACCTCATACAATGTTGAGCGGGTTCTCCCGGATATAAAATGTCATATATGTGGACGTAAGCTGGTGTTTGGGCACGCTGTGGGGCTCAGAAGGGAGGGAACACCATTTGGCTTTTGGAGCGCAGATTTTGCTTGGTAACTGTTCTGTTTGGGGTTTTGCTGGTATTTCAGTTTATATATCAGGGCATCAGGGCATAATAAGAGAGTATAATAATGGGGTACATAAATAATAATTCGCAGATATGTGGCCGGTGTCGCACTGATAAATGGCGCCCGATCTTATCCGCTTTTGGAACACTCTGCACATTTTGCATCGCCATATTCTGAGAGCCAGAACTTTATTATTTTTTCTCCAACGGAGCTGTGTGAGGGCTTATTTGTTGTTGGACAATCTGTAGTTTTGATTAGTACCATTTTAGGGTACATGTGATTTTTTTTAATCACTTTTTATTAGATTTTTTTGGAAGCAAAGTGACAAAGAAACATAAATTCTGACAATGTTTTTTGTATTTTTTTTTTTTACAGTATTCACCGTGCGGTATAAATCACATTTTACTTTATTCTGCGGGTCGGTACGATTACGGCGATATCATATGTATATAGGTTTTTTATGTTTTGTGGCGATTGCGCAATAAAATCACTTTGATAAAATTATTTATTTTTTGTGTCACCATATTCTGAGAGTCATAATTTTATATTTTTCCGTCAAAAAAGCGGTGTAAGGGCTTGTTTTTTGCGGGACGGGTTGTAGTTTTTATTGGTACTATTTTGGGGTACATGCGACTTTTTGATCACTTTTTATTCTATATTTTTGGAGGGTTGATGACCAAAAAAAAGTGATTCTGACATTGTTTTTTAATTATTTTTTTTGCGGTGTTCACCGTGCGGGAAAAATAATATTATAGTTTTATAGTTTGGGTCGTTACGAACGCGGTGATACCAAATATGTGTACTTTTTTTTAACATTTTCATTTTTTTCCTATAATAAAAGACTTATAGGAAAAAAAGCATTCTTTTTTTTTTTGTAACTTTTATAACTTGTTTTTACACTTTTATAAAACTTTTTTATTACTTTATTTTTTGCTTGTTTTACTTGAAGCCTGGCAGCACTAATCGCTGCTATAATACATTACACTACCTACTAGGTAGTGTAACGTATTATAAACTGTCAGTGTGACGCTGAGAGTCACACTGACAGGAAGCATATGAGAACCAGCATCCGGCTGGTTCTCATAGGCTGCTGTGCATGGCAGACCCGGGGGCTGTTATATGGCCCCCGGTTCTGCCTTATAATCGACTGCAGCACCTGCAATCGGTCCCCGGGAAAGTTTGTTGTAGCA
The DNA here is from genome assembly GCF_050947455.1 of Rhinoderma darwinii. Lineage (NCBI taxonomy): Eukaryota > Metazoa > Chordata > Amphibia > Anura > Rhinodermatidae > Rhinoderma > Rhinoderma darwinii. The sequence goes on from NC_134688.1 coordinate 172,481,125, forward strand.
ACAAACTTTCCAGTTCGTTGCTACAACACACTTTCCCTGCGATCACATGACCGGGGCCTGAACTAATCAGGTCCCGATCATATCTCCGGGACCAGAGGCAGGTGATAACAGCGCGATCCGGGTGTGAGCGCTACTCTGAGACACCCGGATCGCGCTTTTAACTCCCACCGTGAATTCACGTCCGCACTGCACAGAGCCCAGCAAGTGCCGACGTGAATATACAGTGGGCGGTCGGGAAGCGGTTAACCGAAAACGTCTGAAAATACGGAACTGTTTTCAAGCGAAAACCGCTCCTGATTTTCAGACGGTTTTTAAGCCACTCTCGTTTTTCGCGGCCGTTTTTTTTCGTCCCAAAAAACAGCCGAAAATAAACCGTGTGAACATACCCTAAGAGCCAACAATCCTCATTAGAATTAAATGGAATAGTTATAATTCGTCATTTTCACTCACTAATAAATAAATTTCCAGTATGTTCCTTATGTGTACTGTCGGGATCTGTGCGTATGGGTGGTTACAGTTGGCAATGAAAATGTAGAAACCATTTAAGTTTAAAAAATAAACAAGTGCTTATCCAACATACAAGACTTGCAGCATATAAACAAAATAAGCACCTTGCCCGTCTGAGCACTAACTAAACAGCAGGTTTCCTCACCTATTGTAAACCAGAAGTAATGTAATGGCCGCGGTCGCGTCCTGCCGGCATTACTTGACCGCCAGCGACCGCAGACCTATGAGTTCTGGCCCGCGTCTCCCTCTACGGAGACGCCAACACTCACGGTCGCTCTGTTTCTCTGCTCTGACTAGGGTGCGCGCGCGTGCTTGTCCCCGGCTTTAAAGGGCCAACGTGCGCAATTACAAAAAACTCCCTACCCAATCCCTACTTACTCCCCTGTATAAAAAGGATTCTGCCCTCTCCTTGCTTGAGCTTTGTTTTGTCTGCCCATGTTAGTTAGCAAATGGTCCCTTAGTTGTATCCTGTTCACGTATACTGTTTCCAGTATCCAGTAATTGTTTGTTTCTGAGCGAAGTCTAGTCTTAGAGTCAAGTTCATCCTCTGCGCCAAGTGTCATCTGCCATGCCAAGCGTCGTCTGCCTTGCCAAGCGTCATCTGCCACGCCTAGTGTCATCTGTCACGCCAAGTGTCATCTGTGCTGAGGGGTCTTCTACGCCTTAGTGTCTGCTATCCCACATGTCTGAAAGAACTTCTATACAGGTACTCTAGTTCTAAGGACTTACATTGGCTGTGTAAGTCCTAGTGGATCCACATACCCCCAGAGCCGTGACTGTTACGTCTATGGCCGCGGCCCGTCGTTCTGACTTACCCTCCGATGGCCACGTCCATGGACACGTGAGTTCTCTATGGCGTCTCCCTCCTGGGAGACGCCGGCACTCACTTCCTGGATCTGAGACAGTCTCCGGCAGGGCACGCGCACGGCCTTAAAGGGCCAGTGCGCGCACAATTGCAGGCAGTCTGCAATCAGTCCAGAATGCTGCTGGACTATAAAAAGGGCTCTGCCCTCTTGATCATTGCTTGAGCGTTGTTTTGTACCTAAAGTTTGTCTTGCAAATTGTCTCCTAGTGTTTTTCAGTTCCCAGTGTTACCTGTTCCTGCTGCCTGCACCCTGTACCCTGTATCCTGTGTTACCGTGCCTCTGTGCCGTCTAGAGTTGAAGTCGAGTTGTGTCTTCCGCTGCATCTACTGTGTCACACCCTGCCGGGTCTCCGTATACTGCCGGAGCCTTATCTTTAGCCTGAATCACCGCTACTGTCTACATTGCCTCAGGTACCCTTTCTGGACTATAGACTTTTTACTCTACCTGTTTGGCCAGCTGCTATCCCGCTACGCGGTACGGCCCAGTGGGTCCACACCCTGCGCCGTGACAGTGACAAGTACAAGGTTACTTGGATCAGGCTTTTCAAACTATCCTTGTGTGGATTATTAGGCTCTGAACTTCTCTGCACTAACTGGAGAGTTTTTATGTAACGAACCAGTAGTTACGCCTGAGCTAAATGAGCTAGGGCTGACACCCGTACTGGAGTGGGAAAGCGAATGACAGGTCCCACTACCAATCCTACTTGCCATTCCATAGAAATCCAGTCCAAAAACACATATTTTACAAAAGTTTTGCTGGATTAATTTATTTTATCAATCTTAACAAACTGAGTGAGATATATACCCTCCAGTACTTTTCCTGCTTAGGGCTTACAGTCCTCAGAAGTAAACAATTACGTTTCCTATTGAATTACAGCAAGCAGAGTCCTTGTAAACCATGAGTAATTCATACAAAAAGTATACTAGAAAATTGTACAACTTTTCATTATACAATAAATAAGCTTTATTTCCGTAAACCAGAGATTACCACTTTAACTTAGTGAGGTATCATGATACACAAGCAAGGCTAGCCTTATGGGAGTACTACTTGTGAAGTGAACAAAGCCTTTTATATTGGTATTTTATGAGGCCTGCATCCCGAATTGCTCTGCCCACATCCTTAATGAACCCATTTTCATAGCTTTTTCTTCTCTTATGGATTTACTCTGTGTCTTCTCATTTCATTGAGACACCCAGTGTTGATACCAGCAAGCACTGATCTCATGAAAATGAATCTTTTATTTTGGACACTATGCATGGATATAAATGCTGCATTCGGGAAAGTACATCTTGCTCAGGATAATGGGCAAAACCCATCAGATCATACTCATAGCTATTCTGAAATTCTAGTGCCATAATGTGCCTTGCTAATGTATTTACTTTGTATGATTTCTACATGCTTGAGGTAATGTCCTTGGAATCTGTATGAAGTACCTTTTGTTACAGTTTAGCTCAAGGAAATAGATATAAGCCGTCCCCTACTATTACATAGGTAGAACATTTAGTATTTTTGTGAAACCACATTAAAGCAAAAGAATTGTAAATGTTTTTGATCTTGACAACATGCATTTTTGGGTAGCTGTTTGTGGCCTGGATCTGACAATTACTAGGGGCCCATTCGGACCATCTCATTCCCTAACAGTATAAAAATGAATGCATTAAATGTGCACCAACTTGATTGATCTAAACTGCACTTATTTGGGTTCACAGTAAATATATTATTTTACGTAAATGGATTTCATACAAAGATGCGACTTATGAGACTTCTGTTGTTCTAGTTTTACTATTCCTGAGTACAGTATATCTATCATTTATGTTAATGAATATTCAAATGATAAAATATGCATACAGTGATATACTGTATACATTCCATGCAGAAGAGCTGAAGTTGTCACTTATTAACTCTATGGGGCTCCCTTATTTGCGCACCATGATAACTCACTGAGTTACGACACTCCAACAATGATATCCTAGTGAGTTGTACTAAGTTACAAACTTAGCTCTACTACATGTCCTTCTATTACGTCTCCAGACAACCCTCGAGTGTACATATATAATGTATAAGTGTATGAGGCCTTACTGTACTTCCATATAAAAAGTTTTTTTTTGTTGGATTCCATGTAGCATATTTATATACAGATACTGTATGTGTGGAGTGTATCTTCCACCAGAAGCACTGCTTCTAGAGGAGAATAGCTTCATACATGTGGAAACCAACATACTGTAGCATTACAGAGCTGTACATGGAGGCCCGTACGACACTGAAATCCAATATGGGACATAAATTGTCTCAATTTAATGACTGTACATAATTTCTGTCAACTTCACATAAACTTGTTTGCTGAGGTCAGTCAACAGCAGTGGAGATATGGGGTACAGGGTTTATGCACACTGTTCATCTGTATTTATCTGTGGTCTATTCTAATCTCTCTATATTTATCTATAATAGTTAGCAACCCCTCATAATCTGTGATCCCGATTTTGCTACGTTATTAGAATGTTATACAATGATGTGTTAAAAATGCAGGTTTTGTGGTTATGTTATAAAGTATCCCTGCTTAGAAATGACATCTAGATGAAATAGAAAATGTTCTAATTGTATTGTAGAAGGAATACATTTTTCATTTTAAACCCAATTATGAGTCTCTACTGCAGCAGTCGATAACATTTCCAACAAATAAACAAAGTACTTCACTTCCAAGCTAATCATATGCTTAATTGATCTGTAATTGATACTATAGAAGTACTTGAATTGCTGCTTAATATATACAACTTTTTACATTTAGCCTTATTTTTATTTAAAGCCTAATTTTTTTTTTCTCATTTCGGGTTTCCCATTGTAAATATTCAGAAGGAGAACCTTTCAGATTCCCTAATGAGTAATTCTACATGCAGCTTTCCATGTGTGTGGACCCTAATATAAGTAGCGTACCTCCAATGGAGACAGATCATGCAGCTGCTATGGTTCTCGTGGGCTCAGGCTGGGGGTCCAAGCAACATATAAATCTGAGGGTACAGCTCTAGCCTTTGTAAATTATAAAGAGCTTAATAAAATCTGCAAAAAAGTAATAAAATCAGCAAAAATACAAAATGAAAGTCAGGTGGCCAATCATAGTAAAACAAATCCCTAAAAATTATTCAAGTATGTAAATGCAAAAAAGTCACAAGATTCCGGGACCAGATGGGTTACACCCTAGAGTTCTTAACCGCTTCCCGACCGCCCACTGTATATTCACGTCGGCACTTGCTGGGCTCTGTGCAGTGCCGACGTGAATTCACGGTGGGTGATAAAAGCACGATCCGGGTGTCTCAGAGTAGCGCTGACACCCGGATCACGCTGTTATCACCTGCCTCTGGTCCCGGAGATATGATAGGGACCTGATTAGTTCAGGTCCCGGTCATGGGATCGCAGGGAAAGTGTGTTGTAGCAACGAACTGGAAAGTTTGTTGCTACAACAAACTTTCCCGGGAACCGATTGCGGGTGCTGCAGTCGGTTATAAGGCAGAACCGGGGGCCATACAACGGCCCCCGGGTCTGCCATGCAAGGCAGCCTATGAGAACCAGCCGGAGGCCGGTCCTCATAAGCTTCCTGTCAGTGTGACTCTCAGCGTCACACTGACAGTATATAATACGTTACACTACCTAGTAGGTAGTGTAATGTATTATAGCAGCGATCAGTGCTGAAGGTCTTCAAGTAAAAAGTAAAAAGTAAAGTAATAAAAATGTTTTATAAAAGTGTAAAAACAAGTTATAAAAGTTACAAAAACAAAAAATCCTTTTTTTCCTATAATAAGTCTTTTATTATAGGGAAAAAATGAAAATGTAAAAAAAAAAGTACACATATTTGGTATCACCGCGTTCATAACGACCCAAACTATAAAACTATAATATTATTTTTCCCGCACGGGGAACACCGCTAAAAAAATAATTAAAAAACAATGTCAGAATCACTATTTTTTGGTCATCAACCCTCCCAAAATATAGAATAAAATGTGATCAAAAAGTCGCATGTACCCCAAAATAATACCAATAAAAACTACAACCCGTCCCGCAAAAAACAAGCCCTTACACCGCTTTTTTGACGGAAAAATAAAAAATTATGGCTCTCAGAATATGGTGACACAAAAAATAAATAATTTTATATAAAAGTGATTTTATTGCGCAATCGCCACAAAACATAAAAAACCTATATACATATGGTATCGCCGTAATCGTACCGACCCGCAGAATAAAGTAAAATGTCATTTATACCGCACGGTGAACACTGTAAAAAAAAAAAATACAAAAAACATTGTCAGAATTTATGTTTCTTTGTCACTTTGCTTGCCAAAAAAAAATCTAATAAAAAGTGATAAAAAAAATCACATGTACCCTAAAATGGTACCAATGAAAAGTACAGATTGTCCCGCAACAAATAAGCCCTCACACGGCTCCGTTGGAAAAAAAATAAAAAAGTTCTGGCTCTCAGAATATGGCGATGCAAAATGTGCAGAGTGTTCCAAAAGCAGATGAGATCGGGCGACCATTTATCAGTGCGACACCTGCCACATATCTGCGGATTATTATTTATGTACCCCATTATTATACCCTCTTATTATGTCCTGATGTTCTCCGCAGAGGTTACACATACCCCCACATCATAACTGAAATACCAGCAAAACCCCAAACAGAACAGTTACCAAGCAAAATCTGCGCTACAAAAACGCAATGGCGTTCCCTCCCTTCTGAGCCCCACAGCGTGCCCAAACACCAGCTTACGTCCACATATATGATATTTTATATCCGGGAGAACCCTCTCAACATTGTATGAGGTATTTGTCTTCAGTGGCACAAACTGGGCACAACGTATTGTGCATTAAAATGGCATATCAGTGGAAAATTTAAATTTTCAATTTGCACCATCCGCTGCGCATTAACGCCTTAATAGCATGTCGTGGTGCGAGGGGTTATATATGGAGCGGGCTCACGCGCTACGCCCGCTCCATATTCTGCAGGTGTCAGCTGTGTATTACAGCTGACACCCGGGACTAACGGACAGGAACAGCGATCGCGCTGTTAGAGGAGCCTGTAAAATGACATTATACTGCAATACATTAGTATTGCAGTGTATTGTACCAGCGACCTAATGATCGCTCGTTCCAGTCCCCTAACGGGACTTTTGGGAGGTTTCCACTGTTTTAGTACCTCAGGGGCTTTGCATATGCGACATGATACCCGAAAACCATTCCAGCTAAATTTGAGCTCCAAAAGCCAAATATTGTTCCTTCCCTTCTGAGTCTTGCCGTGTGTCCAAACAGCAGTTTATTACCACATATGGTGTATTGCTGAAATCAGGACAAATTGCTTTACAAATTTTGGGGTGATTTTTCTACTTTATTCATTGTAAAAATTAAACATTTCTATGTTTTTTCAGAAAAAAGTAGATTTTCATTTTCACGGCCTAATTCCACTAAATTCTGCAAAAAACCTGTGGGGTCAAAATGCTAACTATACCCCTAGAAAAATTCCTTGAGGGGTGTAGTCTTCAAAATGGGGTCAGTTTTGGGGAATTCCACTGTTTTGCTCTCTCCAGGGCGTTGCAAACGCGACATGGCACTGAAAACCAATCCAGCAAAATCTGCACTCCAAAATCCAAATGGTGCTCCTTCCCTTCTGAGCTCTGCCGTGGGTCCAAACAGCAGTTTAGTACCACATATGGGGTATTGGCGTAATCGGGAGAAGTAGCTTAACAAGTTTTGGGGTGCTTTTTAATCTTTATTCCTTGCAAATATTATTTTTTTTTATATTTTTTCTGAAAAAAAGTAGATTTTCACTTTCACAGACATACTCCAATAAATATAGCAAAAGACCTGTGGGGTCAAGATGCTAACTATACCCCTAGATAAATTCCTTGAGGTGTGTAGTTTCCAAAACCGTCTCACTTTTGGGGAATTTCCACTGTTTTGGCACCACAAGACCTCTTCAAACCTGACATGGTGCCTAAAATATATTCTAAAAAAAGGAGGCCCCAAAATCCACTAGGTGCTCCTTTGCTTCTGAGGCCTGTGTTTCAGTAAATTAGCACACTAGGGCCACATGTGGGATATTTCTAAAAACTGCAGAATCTGGGCAATAAATATTGAGTTGCATTTCTCGGGTAAAACCTTCTGTGTTACAGAAAAAAATGTATTACAAATGAATTTCTGCAAAAAAAAGAAAATTTGTAAATTTCACCTGCACTTTGCTTTAATTCCTGTGAAGCGCCTAAAGGGTTAAGGAACTTTCTGAATGCTGTTTTGAATACTTTGGGGGGTGCAGTTTTTAATATGGGGTGATTTATGGGGTCTATCTAGTACATAAGGCCCTCAAAGCCACTTCAGAACTGAACTGGCCCCTGTAAAAATAGCCTTTTGAAATTTTCTTGAAAATGTGAGAAATTGCTGCTAAAGTTCTAAGCCGTGTAACGTCCTAGAAAAATAAAATAATGTTCAAAAAACAATGCAAATATACAGTAGACATCTGGAATATGTAAAATAGTAACTATTTTGTGTGGTATTACTATCTGTTTTACAAGCAGATACATTTAAAATGAGAAAAATCATAATTTTTTCTAATTTTCTCTAAATTTTGGTGTTTTTCACAAATAAGCAATGAATTTATTGATCAAATTTTTCCACTAACATAAAGTACAATATATCACGAGAAAACAATCTCAGAATCGCTTGGATAGGCAAATGCATTCCAGTGTTATTAACACATAAATTTACACATGTCAGATTTGAGAAAATGGGGCTGGTCATGAAGGTCAAAATGAGCTCGGTCTTCAAAGGGTTAAAGAGCTTAGTTCAGTTATTTCTGTCCCCCTCTTCATAATATTTAGAGATTCTCTAGTGTCTTGGCACTATGCCAGGGGACTGTCGCAGGGCAAATGGGGTGCCTATTTTAAAAAAGGGCTCTAGGTCTTCCCCGGGTAATTATTGACCAGTAAGCTTAACATCCATCATGGGGAAAATGTTTGAGGGGCTATTGTGGGACTATATACATGATTATGTGACAAAAAATAGTATTATAAGTGGCAGACAGCATGGATTTACTAAGGACAGAAGCTGTCAAACCAACCTGATTTGTTTTTATAAAGAGGTGAGCACAAGCCTAGACAGAGGGGGCGCTGTGGATATAGTGTTTTTGGACTTTGCAAAGCCATTTGACACTGTCCCTCATAGATGTCTAATGGGTAAATTAAGGACTATAGGTTTAGAAAGTATAGTTTGTAATTGAATTGAGAATTGTCTCAAGGACCGTATCCAGAGAGTTGTGGTCAATGATTCCTACTCTGAATGGTCCCTGGTTATAAGTGGTGTACCCCAGGGTTCCGTGCTGGGACCAATATTATTCAACTTATTTATTAATGATATAGATGATGGGATTAATAGCACTTTTTCTATTTTTGCAGATGACACCAAGCTATGTAGTAATGTTCAGTCTATGGAAGATGTTCGTAAATTGCAAGCTGATTTTACACACACTGAGTGTTTTGGGCATCCACTTGGCACATTAAGTTTAACCCCTTAAGGACGCAGCCTAGTTTTGGCCTTAAGGCTCAGAGCCGATTTTTCAAATCTGACATATTTCACTTTATGTGGTAATAACGTCGGAATGCTTAAACCTATCTGAGCGATTCTGAGATTGTTTTCTTGTGACACATTGGGCTTTAGGTTAGTGGTAAAATCTGGTCGATATATTCAGTGTTTATTTGTGAAAAATTGCAAAATTTAGAAAAAATAGCATTTTTCTGAATTTAAATGCATCTGCTTGTAAAACAGATGGTTATACCACCAAAAATGATTACTAGTTCACATTTCACATATGTCTACTTTAGATTGGCATCGTTTTTTGAACATTCTTTTATTTGTCTTGGTCGTTACAAGGCTTAGAACATAAACAGCAATTTCTCATATTTTTAAGAAAATTTCAAAAGCCTTTTTTTTTAAGGTACCTGTTCAGTTCTGAAGTGGCTTTGAGGGGCCTTTATATTGAGGTGCCATGTCGCATTTGCAGAGCCCCAGAGGTATCAAAACAATGGAAACCCACCAGAAGTGACACCATTTTGGAAACTACACCCCTCAAGGAATTCATTTATGGGTACTGTGACTATTTCGACCCCACAGTTTTTTCACAGAGTTTATTTGAATTGGGCTGTGAATTTAAAAAAATAAATTTTTTTCCAATAATATGTAGTTTTGGGTAAAAATTTCTTCCTCTCACAAGAAATAAAACACTCCATTTTGTTGCCCAATTTGTCCTGACTGCGGCAATACCCCATTTGTGGTGATAAACTGCCGTTTGGGCCCATGGGAGGGCTCAGAAGGAAAGGAGCGCTATGTGTTCTTTGGAATCCAGATTTTGCTTTTCGGGTGCCATGTCGCATTTGCAAAGCTCCAGAGGTATCAAAACAATGAAAACCCACCAGAAATTACCCCATTTTGGAAACTACACCCCTTATGGCATTCATCTAGAGGTGTAGTGAGCATTTTGATCCCACAGGTATGGTCTAAAAGGTATTGCGCAGCAGATGGTGCAGCGTGAGATTTGCAATTTTCTATATATATATATATATATGCCATTTCAGTGTCCAATATATTGTGCCCAGCATGCGCCACCGGAGATATACACCCCTTAAATTGTAATGTGGGTTCTCCTGGGAACGGCAATATCCTACATATGGCTTTTATCAGCTGCCTGGGCACACGGCATGGCTTAGAAGGGAAGGACCACCATTTGGCCTACTGGAGCTTTTCTGATGCTAAGTCATGAACGCAGAAGCCCCTGAGGTACCAGTACAGTTAAAACCCCCAAGAAGTGACCCCATTTTAAAATCTATACCCCTTAAGGCACTCATTTAGAGGTGTAGTGAGCATTTTGACACCACAGGTATTGTCTAAAAGGTATTGCACTGCAGATGGTGCAGCGTAAGATTTGCCATTTTATATATATATATATATATATATATTTATATTTCTATATATATTTGCCATTTCAGTGTCCAATATATTGTGCCCAGCATGCGCCACCGGAGATATACAACCCTTAAATTGTAATGTGGGTGCTCCTGGGTACGGCAATACCCTACATGTGGCTGTTATCAGCTGCCTGGGCACATAGCAGGGCTCAGAAGGGAAAGATGAGGGGGATAAGCTGTGCAGAGTGCATCAGGGTAATAAAACTGGTGTAAATTAAAAATCAAGGGATATATGATACATTTTAAAACACTCTTTCATACAGAGCCCTGGCTTTTCGGGATACGTGTCACATTGGTATATTGTGTCCCTCCTTATCCCCCTCTTTGAGCAGACTCTGGACCTCTTTTGATTCTTGCCAGTTTGGGGAACTTCTCCTGGAAAGTGTTGCCCTGGTACGATGCGTGTGGCCTCGCTTCCAGAAGTACTGGGTGCCCCCCCTTCCTGGTCCCTATAGATTAGGTTTTTGATAACCACCTCTTGAAATTCCTGGAAAGTTCCCCTCTGGCCTGCACATCGATGTAGCACGTACGCATTGTACAATGCCATCTGTATGATGTGCACAGCCAGTTTCTTATACCACACCCTCGTTTTCCGCATGGCGCTATAGGGTTTCAGGACTTGATCTGACAAGTCCACCCCTCCGATGTACCTATTGTAGTCCAGGATGCAGTCTTGTTTGGGGGTCTCTGTACTGATACCTCGTACAGGTACATGGGTACTGGTGTGGCCATGTATTGCTGTCAATACAAGGACATCTCTCTTGTCCTTGTACTTGACACACAATATGTTGCTGCTAGAATGTGCCCTACTCTCACCCCTTCTGAGTGTTTGCCCAAGCAGAGTCTTAGGGAGGCCTCTCAGATTTCTTCTAGCAGTGCTGCATGCCGCAGCACTTCTGGAAGCGAGGCACTTGAAGAGTGGGAAGCTGGTCTAAAAATTATCCAGGTACAGGTGGTAACCCTGGTCCAGCAGTGGGTGCACCAAATCCCACACAATTTTTGCATTAACTCCCAGTAAGGGGGAGCATTCTGGGGGCTGAATACTGGTGTCCTTCCCTTCATATATCCTAAATTTGTAAGTATACCCTGATGCACTCTCGCACAGCTTATACATCTTCACGCCATACTTTGCCATCTTACTTGGCAGGTGCTGGCGTAATTGAAGCCTCCCTTTAAAATGTACCAAGGACTCATCAATAGAAATACACTTCTTGGGGTTGTATGCTTGGGCAAACCGGGCACTGAAATGGTCTAATAGGGGTCTCAGTTTATATAAACAGTCAAAACTGGGGTCATCTCGGGTTGGGCACTGCTCATTATCAGCATAATGTAAGAAGCGAAGTATTGCCTCATAACGCATCCTGGACATGGCCATACGGTACATCGGGGTGTGGTATAAGATGTCTGTCTCCAGTAGGTCCTAATGGATGGCTTTCTCAGAAGCCCCATGTTCAAGTGAAGTCCCCAGAACTTGCCCAACTCTGCTGCGTCTACAGGGGCCCACCTTTGGGATTGGGCATAAAATGATGTGAGGTTCTTACTAATATATTGTTGGGCATATAAATTTGGCTGGGAAAGGGGGCGGGGCTAGCGCGCTAAACTAGATGGACGTGTGAAAGGAGAGCTCTCCCGGTGATTGAGAATATCTATCAGCATCTGCCGACCTAGCGGGCTAAAACTCACCCTGATCCAGCCGCAAATCATAGCGCAGTCATCAGGAGCTACCACAGGTGGAAATTATTCGGCTGGGGACGATGGCTATGTAACACGGGTCCGGCCCGAGCCTTGCGACCGGAAGACGCCGACACGTGGAGATCTCTCCTGCTAGCATCCCTCTCCTCCAGATCTCTCCCCCTCCTAAAACCACATCAGCTGGTGATACCGGAGCATACCGGAACATTGCGACGGCATACAACCATCAAGTCCTTGCAGCGGCGGCCCGTAGGAGAGAAAAGCCTGCGGCCTTGATTTCCCACAGGGGCGATTGAGGCGGGAAGAGGGCGATGGCACTATCACCGCCCTTCTGGCTGCCCTATCGCTTGGTGGAAGTTGAAGGACAAGGAATCTCTGCTGAGCCGTGAGTACACAGACTTGGTGGGGCTTATTACACTACACGGCTGTGATCCTGCAACTGGAGCCTGTCAGAGCTCTGAGACCAGATCCTCAATTAGTCTCACAGACACAGGCAGCATAAGGAGCAAACGGGGAAGCGGCACTGGCTCCATAGCAGCAGCGATTTCTACAAGTGGGACTGTATACACACTTGTGTAACTGGGCTTAGCTCAAATTTTTCTTGAGGTCTCCTCACGCCTCTAATACGCTCACCGTTATATTGAACCTACTGGGGTCTTTGGCCCAATTTTTACCCAATTGGAACTATTTGCATAATGGTACCAATCTGAACAGTGGAGCTAGGAGGGGAGAAACTGAATGAAAACCACAAGACGTTTTTCCAAAAATAGAGTTCAAGCATGGTCAGAGGCCATAAAACAGATAGCTGGGACACCCCCAAACAGAAGAAAAAGGGTCAGACAGATATGGATAAATTCCTATATAAAAAATCTCCTACATCGAAAAAAGACGGCCATAAAAGTGGGCAGGCGCCTCCCCAACAAACAGACCAGATAGAATCTTCTGACGATAGCTCAGAAGAAGAAGCTCCCAGTGGTGCTGGTTCAATAAATATATCTAAGGCGGCAATGCAAAAGATAATTGAAAACGCTTTGAAACCGGTTTTAAAAGAGCTTGTAGAATTCAAACAAGAAGTGCGACATATGCATAAAAGAGTCGAGGTACTAGAAGAAACCCAAACCAAATTGCTGACTCACAGCGCAGCAACAACTACCGCAATGGAGAATTGCCAAATTCATTTTAATAGTATTCTCTCCTATGTAGAAGACCAGGATAACAGGGGACGGAGAAACAACCTGCGGTTAAAAGGTATCCCAGAGACGATCTCGCCGACCGAAATCCCATTGACGGTAACCAAAATGTTGCAAGCATTGATGCCAGATGACCAAGGCGACAATCTAGTGGTAGAAAGAGCGCATAGGGCGCTGCGGCCGAAACCAAAAGATTGAGACCCCCCAAGAGATGTGATTTGCCGACTTTTAAACTCAACACATAGAGATATAATTCTCCGGACAGCCAGAGAGGCTCACACGTTAACGTACAATGGCTATAACTATGCAATATTCCAAGATATCTCTCCAGTTACCATGAATAAAAGAAGACAACTAAAACCGCTGACAGAAGCTCTGAGAGCCAAAGGTATCCAGTACCGCTGGTTGTTTCCCTTTGGGATCGCCTTCGTAATTAATGGTTCTATGAAAACCATACGATGTCCGGATGACCTAACACCTTTATATGATGATCTTGGAATGGACTCGCGACGGCCGCTGTCCTGGCTTCAAATTGTTTATGTTGCATCGCTTCCGAGACCCCCAAACCCTCACATCATAAATTTGTCTGGGAGACCATTAGCTGTATAAAGTCATCAGTGAAAAAGAACTTGAAAAAGTCCATCTCACTGAGCCCTGCCGTGTTAAATTTGATCCCCGGACTGCCCGTATGCTCAGGGATTTGGGGCTCATGGTGTGGGGGTCCATATGGGGTCACTTCGCTCTGGGGCTTCAACTGCAACGGGGTCACTTCTCTCGGGGGTTTCAAGTGTGGTGGTGGTCCTGGGACGTCTCCTAGGTGGTCCCTCCTCTTCATCACTAGATGAGGAGGTTGACAAATAAAAAAGAGTCTCACTATCCGACGAGTCTGTGTCGGAGGCAAGAAATGCATAGACTTCTTCGGCAGAAAATGACCTTTGGGACATCTTTTTTATTATTTGAGCAACACGTGTAATTTGTGTGCTTAGACACGTGTATTACGTATACAGCAAAAAAAAAAAAAAAAAAATCCCTAACTAAAAGCAATAGGATGTTACCCAAAACGTTATTTTTTTTGTATTTTTTTTTTTTTTTTTAGAGAACAAGTGGACATCCCTGACACTAAAGCTAACTAGGGCGAGGGTTCCTAACGCTAAACCTATCTAAGGCGACGATTCCCTGACACTAAAGCTAACTAGATAATTCTGAGCTTCCCTGACACTAAAGCTAACTACAGTGATAGATCACGAACGCTAAAACTAACTACGGTGACGGATTCCTGACGCTAAATTCCCTGACACTAAACCTCACTACGCTTTTTGACGGTAACTAACCCTAATACTAAACTAGCTAGATGATAAGTTTCTAAAGTTTTTTTTTAAATTGTAATACATTTTTTTTTTTTTTTTTTGCTTTTTGTATTTTATAAAAAATAAAAAAAATAATCCACAGGGACCAAAAAATGTGGCCCTAAAGACTAAGAAGTGGTCAGTGATAGGAGATCACTGACCAAAAATGGGGGTGACAAGGTGAACACAAGGAGGAGGAGGACGACAGGTGTGGGAAGTGGATGGAGCAAGTGGGAAGTACAAAAAAGTAACTTTTTGTAAGTTTTTTTGAAGATTTATTTGCACAATTCTCCTACACAACCGCTCTGAACAACTCTCCTACGCCAACAGAGAAGTTCAGGGCGGGTGCGGCAGGATGTGGAGTCTTGGGTAGGAAATGATGTATGCGATCCCTGCTATTGGTTAGTAGTCACTGACTAACCAATAGCAGCGATCGCCGGGGCGGGACTACTGCAATTGGTCCCGGAGTATTGAGCTGTGATAGCATGCTGTCAGAAACAGCAGTTATCACAGCTCAAACACGTGCTGGGATTAAATGGCACCGTGTTTACTCAGGTCAGTACTATTAGGCTGGGTTCACACACCCTATTTACGGACGTAATTCGGGTGTTTTAACCTCGAATTACGTCCGAAAATACGGCACCAAAGCGTCGGCAAACATCTGCCCATTCATTTGAATGGGCTTTACGATGTTCTGTGCCGACGGTCATTCTTTTTACTCGCCGCTGTTAAAAGAAGGTGCGTAAAAAAGACGCCCGCATCAAAGAAGTCCCTGTCACTTCTTGAGACGTAATTGGAGCCGTTTTCCATTGACACCATGGAAAAACAACTCCAATTATGTCCGTAATGGACGCAGCGAAAAGCGCCTGCACTTGCCATTACGTCTGAAATGCCAGAGCTGTTTTCTCCTGAAAACAGCTCCGTAATTTCAGCCATAACGGAGGCTGCCATGTAAACATACCCTTACTGAGCTGAGCGCGAACGATGTACTCAGTGCGACGTAATAGTACTGAGCTGAGCGGGAAGGGGTTAATGTAGATGAATGCAAAGTTATGCATCTGGGTACCAACAATCTGCATGCATCATATGTCCTAGGGGGAGCTACACTGGGGGAGTCACTTGTCGAGAAGGATCTGGGTGTACTTGTAAATCATAAACTAAATAACAGCATGCAATGTCAATCAGCTGCTTCAAGGGCCAGCAAGATATTGTCGTGTATTAACAGAGGCATGGACTCACAGGACAGGGATGTAATATTACCACTTTACAAAGCATTAGTGAGGCCTCATCTAGAATATGCAGTTCAGTTCTGAGCTCCAGTTCATAGAAAGGATGCCCTGGAGTTGGAAAAAATACAAAGAAGAGCAACTAATAAGGGGCATGGAGAATCTAAGTTATGAGGAAAGATTAAAAGAATGAAACCTATTTAGCCTTGAAAAGAGACGACTAAGGGGGGGACGACGACATGATTATCTTATATAAATATATGAATGGCCCATACAAGAAATATGGTGAAATCCAGTTCTATGTAAAACCCCCACAAAAAACAAGGGGGCACTCCCTCCGTCTGGAAAAATAAAGGTTCAACCTGCAGAGGCGACAAGTCTTCTTTACTGTGAGAACTGTGAATCTATGGAATAGTCTACCGCAGGAGCTGGTCACATCAGGGACAGTAGATGGCTTTAACCCCTTCCTGCTCCTGGACGTACTATTAGGTCATGGCAGCTGTATCGTTCGCGCTCCATGACCTAATATTACGTCATGGGAGTAACGGCCATTTCGGCCGTCCTCCCTACACATACAGGAGCTGTGACAGCTGCTGTCTCGTACAGCAGCTGCCGCAGCTCCGATACCGGGGACCGATCACTGTGTCCCCGTTGATTAACCCCTTAAAAGCCGCGTTCAATAGCTATCGCAGCTTTTTAGGGGTTAAGTTACCATCGCCGGCCTGCTACACGATAGCGGCCGGCGATGGTGACTATGGCAACCGGACACCAAACAATGGCGTCCGGCTATGCCATCGACGGAAGCCTAGTGGGTCCTGACAAAGTCAGGACCCACTATGCTTGCTGTCAGTTAGCAGCTGACAGCTCTAATACACTGCACTATGCATGTAGTGCCGTGTATTAGAATTGCGATCATGGCCTCCTGCCCTCAAGTTCCCTAGTGGGACAAAGTAATAAATTTAAAAAAAAGATGTGTAAAAATAAGAAAATAAAAGTTTTAAAAGTAAAAATCCCCCTTTTTCCCTTATCAGTCCTTTATTATTAATAAAAATAGATAAATAAACAAATAAACTAGACATAATTGGTATCGCCGCGTCCGTAACGGCCTGAACTACAAAATGATTTAGTTATTTATCCTGCACGGTAAACGCCGTAAAAGAAAATAATAATAAACCGTACCACAATCACAATTGTTTGGTCACTTCACCTCCCAAAAAATGTAATTAAAATAGATCAAAAAGTCGCATGTACCTAAAAATGGTAATGATTGAAACTACAGTTCGTTACGCAAAAAATAAGTCCTCGTATGGCTTTATTGATGGAAAAATAAAAAAGTTCTGGCTCTTAGAATATGGTAACACAAAAAGTGAATGATTTTTTACAAAACGTATTTTATTGTACAAACGCCATAAGACATAAAAAAAACTATAAACATCTGGTATCGCCGTAATCATATCGCCCCGCAGAATAAAGTGAATATGTCATTTATAGCGCACGATGAACGCGGTAATAAAAATAGAATAAAAAAACAATAGTAGAATTGCTGTTTTTTAGTCACCACGCTACTTAAAAATAGAATAAAAACTGATAAAAAAGCCGCATGTACCCCATGAAAACTACAATGAATTCCTCAAGGGGTCTAGTTTCCAAAATAGGGTCACTTTTGGGGGGTTTCCACTGTTTTGGCACCACAAGACCTCTTCAAACCGGACATGGTGCCTAATAAAAAAGGCCTCAAAATCCACTAGGTGCTCCTTTGCTTCAGAGGCCAGTGCTTCAGTCCATTACCGCACTAGGGCCACATGTGGGATATTTATCAAAACTGCAGAATCTGGGCAATTAGTATTATGTTGCGTTTCTCTGGTAAAACCTTTTGTGTTATAGAAAAAAATTGTATAAAAATTATTTTCTGCCAAAAATAAATATGTAAATTTCACCTCTACCTTGCTCTAAATTCCTGTGAAACACCTAAAGAGTTCATAAACTTTCTAAATGCTGATGTGAGGGGTTTAATTTCTAAAATGGGGTGTTTGATTGGGGGTGTCTAATATATAGGTCCCTCAAAGCAACTTCAGAACTGAACTGGAACCTAAAAAAAAATAAAAATGAGGCAATACTTCGCTTCTCGTAATGAGCATTGCCTACTCCAAGACGACCCCAGTTTTGACCGTTTCTATAAACGGAGACCCCTATTAGACTGTTTCAGTGCCCGGTTTTCCCAAGCATACACCCCTGAGAATTGTATTTCTATTGATGAGTCCTTGGTACATTTTAAAGGGAGGCTTCAATTCCGCCAGTACCTGCCGGGTAAGAGGGCAAGGTATGGTGTGAAGATGTATAAGCTGTGTGAGAGTGCATCAGGGTATACCTACAAATTTAGGATATATGAAGGAAAGGACACCAGTATTCAGCCCCCAGAATGCCCCCTCTTACTGGGAGTTAATGCAAAAATTGTGTGGGATTTGGTGCACCCACTGCTGGACCAGGGTTACCACCTCTACCTGGATAATTTTTATACCAGCGTCCCACTCTTCAAGTGCCTCGCTTCCAGAACTACTGCGGCATGCGGCACTGCTAGAAGAAATCTGAGAGGCCTCCCTAAGACTCTGCTTGGGCAAACACTCAGAAGGGGTGAGAGTAGGGCACATTCTAGCAGCAACATATTGTGTGTCAAGTACAAGACAAGAGAGATGCCTCAACAGTACCAATGTACCTGTACGAGGTACCAGTACAGAGACCCCCAAACCAGAGACCCCCAAACCAGACTGCATCCTGGACTACAATAGGTACATGAGAGGGGTGGACTTGTCAGATCAAGTCCTGAAGCCCTACAGCGTCATGCGGTGTGGTATAAGAAGCTGGCCGTGCACATCATACAGATGGCATTGTACAATGCGTACGTGCTACATCGATGTGCAGGCCAGACAGGAACTTTCCTGGAATTTCAAGAGGTGGTTATCAAGAAACTAATTTTTAGGGACCAAGAAGGGGGGGCACCCAGTACTTCTGTAAGCGGGGCCACATGCATCGTACCAGGGCAACACTTTCCAGGAGAAGTTCCCCAAACTGGCAAGAAAGGAAAAAGCCAAAAGAGGTACAAAGTCTGCTATAAGAGGGGGATAAGGGAAGACACTATATATCAATGTGACACGTTTCCCGGAAAACTAAGGCTCCGTATGAAAGAGTGCTTCAAAACGTATCATACATCCCTTGATTTTTAATCTACCCCAATTTTACTTACCCTGATGCACTCCACACAGCTTATCCCCCCTAGTCTTTCCCCTCTGGGCCCTGCTGTGTGTCCAGGCAGCTGATAACAGCCACATTGAGGGTATTGCCATACCCGTGAGAACCCACATTACAGTTTATGGGGTGTATGTCTCTGGTAAAAATGCTCACTACACCTCTAGATGAATGCCTTAAGGTTGTAGTTTTTAAAACGGGGTCACTTCTTGGGCGTTTCAACTGTACTGGTACCTCAGGGGCTTCTGCATACATGACTTAGCACCAGAAAATCCCCAGTAGGCCAAATGGTGGTCCTTTCCTTCTAAGCCCACCCATGGGCCCAAACGTCAGTTTATAACCACAAATTGGGAATTGCCACACTCAGGACAAATTGGCCAACAAAATGGGGTATTTTATTTCTTGTGAAAATAAGAAATTTTCAGCCAAAACTACATATTATTGGAAAAAATTAATTATGTTTGAATTCCCAGCCCAATTCAAATAAGTTATGTGAAAAAACTATGGGGTCAAAATGGTCACAACACCAATAAATGAATTCCTTGAGGGGTTTAGTTTCCAAAATGGGGTCACTTCTGGTGGGTTTCCATTGCTTTGATACCTCTGGGGCTCTGCAAATGCGGCATGGCACCCGAAAGCCAATCCAGCAAAATCTGGACTCCAAAGAACAAATAGCGCTCCTTTTCTTCTGAGCCCTCCCATGGGCCCAAACGGCTGTTTATCACCACAAACGGGGTATTGCTGCACTCAGGACAAATTGGGCAACAAAACAGAGTATTTTATTTCTTGTGAAAATAAGAAATTTTGAGCTAAAACGACATATTATTGGAAAAAATTGCGACATGGCACCCGAAAACCAATCCAGCAAAATCTGCACTCCAAAGAACACATAGCACTCCTTCCCTTCTGAGGCCTCCCATGGGCTCAAACGGCAGTTTATCGCTACAAATGGGGTATTGCTGCACTCAGCAGAAATTGGGCAACAAAATGGGGTATTTTGTTCCCTGTGAAAATTAGACATTTTGATAAAAAATGAGATCTTATTGGAAAAAATGACATTTTTTTAAATTTCACAGCCCAATTCAAATAGGTGCTGTGAAAAAACTGTGTTGTCAAAATGGTAACAACAACCATAAATGAATTCCTTGAGGGGTGTAGTTTCCAAAATGGGGTCACTTCTGGTGGGTTTCCATTGCTTTGATACCTCTGGGGCTCTGCAAATGCTACATGGAACCCGAAAACCAATCCAGCAAAATCTGCACTCCAAAGAACACACAGCGCTTCTTCCCTTCTGCGGCCACCCATGGGCCCAAACGGCAGTTTATCACCACAAATGGGGTTTGCTGCACTCAGGAGAAATTGGGCAACAAAATGGGGTATTTTGTTCCCTGTGAAAATAAGAAATTTGTATAAAAAAATGACATCTTATTAGAAAAAATGTCATTTTTTAAATTTCACAGCCCAATTCAAATACCTGCTGTGTAAAAACTGTGGGGTCAAAATGGTAACAACAACCATAAATTAATTCCTTGAGGGGTGTAGTTTCAGAAATTGGGTCACTTTTGTGGGATTCCTACTGTTTTGGCACCTCAACACCTCTTCAAACCTGGCATGCTGCCTAAAATATATTCTAATAAAAAAAGAGGCCTCAAAATGCACTAGGTGCTTCTTTGCTTCTAGGGCTTGTGTTTTAGTCCACGAGCGCACTAGAGACACATGTGAGACATTTCTAAAAACTGCAGAATCTGGACAATACATATTTAGTAGTGTTTCTCTGGTAAAAATTGAATACAATTGAAATTCAGCAAGAAAAATTTAATTTGCAAATTTCACCTCTACTTTGCTTTAATTTCTGTGAAATGCCTGAAGGGTTAAATAAACTTTCTAAATGCTGTTTTGAATACTTTGAGGGGTCTAGTTTTCAAAATGGGGTGTTTTATGGGGGTTTCTAATACATAGGCCCCTCAAAGCCACTTTGGAACTGAACAGGTACCTTAAAAATAAGGCTTTTGAAATTTTCTTAAAAATATGAGAAATTGCTGTTTATGTTCTAAGCCTTGTAACGTCCAAGAAAAATAAAAGAATGTTCAAAAAACGATGCCAATCTAAAGTAGACATATGGGAAATGTGAACTAGTAACTATTTTGGGTGGTATAACCGTCTGTTTTACAAGCAGATGCATTTAAATTCTGAAAAATTCTATTTTTATAAATTTTCTCTAAATTTTGCAATTTTTCACCAATAAACACTGAATATATCATCCAAAATTGACCACTAACATAAAGCCCAATGTATCACGAGAAAACAATCTCAGAATCGCTTGGATAGGTTTAAGCATTCCGACGTTATTACCACATAAAGTGAAATATGTCAGATTTGAAAAATGGGCTCTGAGCCTTAAGGCCAAAACAAGGCTGCGTCCTTAAGGGGTTAAAAAAGGCTTCGATAATTTCCTAGAACAAAAAAATGTAAGCTCCTATGTGTAGAAATTTTTTTACTTCCCTTTTCCCAACCCTTTTTTCAACCGTACAAACTATGTAACTATGTAACAATTTTCTTCCCTCCATGTTCCCACTATCTCCTTACACATTCAAGTTTTTTGCAAATCGCAGGAAAAATTATTTTGCAGTTTTACATAACTACACTTTTTTTCTGCAGTATTTAAAAAATCGTGGAAAAAAACATCTTTGCCAAAAATTTTTGCTAAATCATCGCAATAATGCAGCAGTTTTGCAATTTAAACCCTAAAGCAAAGAAGAACCGCTGACAGGCTTTTGCATTAAGGCATGATCACATTAGGAAGATTTCCTGTGCAGAATTCAGTAGCAAACTACTGTGAAATGTAAGTGAATCAGGTTTTTAAAACCGCAATCACACATTACATGGATTTAAGAGCTTGCTGCAGATTTTCAAGCACCATATTCTGCTACTGACAGGGGGCAGATTTCCCCTTTGTCATTTATATGGTTAAATCTGCAAGACCGGCATTGTGTTCTTTTAGCCCGGGCCACAAACATCAACAGGATATGTGTTGCTGCAAGGGGGAGAGATACTGGCCAGTATTATGAAATCTCCCCCATATGAGCAAAATCTCAGTGGTGAGAAGTAATAGGTGTGCATGGCCTCTTTATGTATACAAGAATGTTTCCATTCACTTACAGCAAGCAGATAACAAAACCTTTCTAAACAATTTAAACATGTTACAATTATGACCAGTTATTATTAGACTAATTTGAATTTAAAAAAATTACCTTGTGGATTGAAATCTCATCAATGGCTGTTAGTTTATATCTTTTTACATGACCAATTCGTGTATGACAAAGTCAAGTTTACAAATTAAGTATGCAGGAGAAAAAAGGATCAATCCAGGGGCGCTGCTGTGTGGTAGTAATGATACGATCGAAGTTCGGAGATAATAATAAAATGAGTTTATTCGAATGAGTGGCTACGCGTTTCGACGATGAACAATCGTCTTCATCAGGCCTGATGAAGACGATTGTTCATCGTCGAAACGCGTAGCCACTCATTCGAATAAACTCATTTTATTATTATCTCTGAACTTCGATCGTATCATTACTACCACACAGCAGCGCCCCTGGATTGATCCTTTTTTCTCCTGCATACTTATCCTCCCAAGCGGTCCTTTTGGATGCCGACTCGGATCTGGCAGCAGCAGTGTGGTTCTAATTTACACGCTTATTTACTCCGTACCTAGATGAGCATATTACCTGCATTACGGCTTTTGTCTCACCTTTACCGACTGATCTGCACAAGGTGGCGCCGTGGTTTTTTTCTCTCTTTATCCCAAGTTTACAAATTAATATCTGAGCTTTTTTTTTTTTGTAGAAATATCTAAGTGAATACAATTATGCCATAGTTTAATATAGTATTTGAAAAGCTAACAAGGATAGAAAGAACGACCTCCAGCTCACCTTTGCTGCATATGTGACTTTGGATAATCCTGCACGGATCCTCGTGTCGGCACACGATGAGTAGACAAAACTAGGAAGAACGAGGTTGGATCCAGCATGGAAGATGCGATAAAATGGAACTAATTTCCAAGTTTAATGGGCCAATAAGTTTGGCTAGTTAAAATCAGGACTTGGGTGCACAGCGTGAAATCCTGGTAGTGTAAGGAAAATTGTAGTAGTTTGTAGAGAGCCTACGCGTTTCAGACGCTGCAAGCGTCCTTAATCATGGCTGAAGCTGACTGACTATAGTATATGGCTGCCATATATACTCCTGCCTGCATGTGTTAGTCATTGACCCTAATTATGTTCCCATGTGTTCAGTCAGTGGCAATATCGGTAAGTTGACTCAGTTACCAGGTATGGACATATTAAAGGTGAGATGTGACTGGAGAAGTTCAACTTACCGATATTGCCACTGACTGAACACATGGGAACATAATTAGGGTCAATGACTAACACATGCAGGCAGGAGTATATATGGCAGCCAAATACTATAGTCAGTCAGCTTCAGCCATGATTAAGGACGCTCGCAGCGTCTGAAACGCGTAGGCTCTCTACAAACTACTACAATTTTCCTTACACTACCAGGATTTCACGCTGTGCACCCAAGTCCTGATTTTAACTAGCCAAACTTATTGGCCCATTAAACTTGGAAATTAGTTCCATTTTATCGCATCTTCCATGCTGGATCCAACCTCGTTCTTCCTAGTTTTGTCTATTTGAAAAGCTACTTATCCTTAATTGTCTGGTTTAGCTGGAGTGGAGAGCAACTACAAAGAGCCACTCTCCCCCTGGAGGATCCATCATAACTGTGCATTACACGAACAGCACATTGATTGCAATGGAAATTGTGTAATACATAATGTTTCCTGTAGTGGTGCTGTAGTGGAATTGATCAGTTTCTGCCAGGTTTCTTTTGAAATTATATCTGCTTGCTGGAGGTCCCAGGAGCAGCACATCCTGTGGTTGGCTTATTTTCAGGGAACTCTTTTGACAAAAAAGGGATTTCCAAAATGGAAAACGTCTTGAAAGGTATTTTTTAAGGTATTGAATTTATTTAAAGTACTGTGTCCATGTTCTAGTAAAATATTAAACTACAATAAACAATAAAGAAAGGGCAGATGACATACATGCCTTCCTCAAAATATAATGAAATATTACTTCCTTTCTAAAAAGAAGAAGTTACTGAAGATTACAAATAGAAATACATTAGCACATGATAACACAGAATACAAAGAGACAACTGTAAAGTGAAAATGGATGCAGGGAATAGATCAAAAACAATTCAATGCAAGGATGACAAACTTAGTGCAAGTCATGTAAGTGAAATCCCTTTCAGATACATCTCTATACCCTGAAGAAAGATGAGAGTTTGGAAAACCTCTTTTCATTTTCAAGATTTCAAGCTCAGTATGGATTACAAAAGAAAGGGTCAAGTAAGAAAATCCATGGATCTCCTATAAAGAACCACACAATGGATGCAAAAATGACATCAACAAAGTATCTTTCACCCATCGTTGAACAAAAGAAGATTTACCACTGTTGTCACCACTACCCAAAGGGAGTTTTATTTGCGGCCTGTCTCCCCCTCATCGTTCTTCTCTTCTCCTGTCTTACAGCTGTATTTCTTTATAATGTCATTGCTTTGAAAACAGAACTGGCAAACTTGCAGGCTGAGTTGAGATCATACAGAAATCAACAATCATCTACCTTCGGGCAGGAGAACAACCACAATGTAGCAAGCAGCAAGACACAAGCAACCTGGGGTGAAGATTTGCAGGTTAGTTGGCATTGGCTTTTTGGGTTTGATTAAATTATATGTAAATAGACAGATAAAGGCAAAAAAACACTAAAAAACAGAAAGCATACAAGCGGGCAAGATAATGGATAGATATAATGTTTGTAGATGCGTTGAGATGGCCTAAAGTTAATGTCCACCTTTTATGTTTTTCAATTTAAATATTTCAAAAATTCTATGCTGATTAACCCCTTAACGACTGGGGACGGATATATAGTCATGAGTGGGTACTACTTTCTGCATCCTGCCGGATATATCCATCACTTAGATCTCGTGGGTACTACTTTTGTACCCATGAGATCAGTGCCAGGAGCACAGCTGTTATACACAGTTTAACACCATAGCATAGAGGATGCGATTAGACCATTGGTACCCGCAATGCAATCGCGAGGCATCGATGGGTTACCATGGAAGCCGGGGGCCTAACAATTGCCCCCATGTTTGCCATCGGTAAGAGCCTATTAAGCCATGTCAGTGATCAGTGACAGGCAATTATGCCTTAGAATACTAAGGGCACGTTCAGATGTGGCAGAGTTATTCCGCTGCAAATGTTGTTGCAGATTTGGGGAAATTACGCAACGAATCCACCAAAATTTGCATATTTGACAGGTAATTCAGACCTTGCAGAAAACACAGCGGACTTGCAACAGATTTCAGTTTTTGCATTGCAAAGGCTGAAATCCGCAGTGAAATTCCGCTTCTCCGCAACAGACAGTGCATGCTGCGGAGGGGAAAATCTGCACCGCAGCCTATGGTCCGCAGCGGAGTTTTCCGCAATGTCTGAACTAACTTGCCTAAAAATGTATAGAAACAAATTTAAAAAACGGCCGCTGGAGAATTCCACTGCGGACTGTCCGCAGCGGAATTCCACAGCAATTCCGCCACGTCTGAACGTGCCCTAAGTGTTACAAAGCATTATACAAGCGATCAAAGAATCGCTGCTTCAAGTCTCTTTGTGGGAGAAAAAAAAAAGTGTAAAATTGAGTTTCATAAAGTTTAATAACAATTTTAAAAAGTACGCTCCCAAAAAAATTAAACCAGTTTTTCATTTTTTTCACTAATAATTATTTTAATTTTAAAAACAATGGTTCACCTTGAAAAAAATATACATATTAGGTACCGCCGCAATCATAATGACCCATAGAATAAAGATAATTTACTATTTATAATACACGGATTTGATGTTTTATGCCTCCCTCCCGCATATTTTTGTTATAAAAATAGTCAAATTATATGTACTCCAAAATGGTATCAATAAAAACGTCAACTTATCCCGCAAAAAACAAGCCGTCATATGGTTACATCGGCTGTAAAATAAAAAAATATGGCTTATGGAATCCAGCGACACAAAACATGTTTTATCATGTAAAAAAACAAAGAATTCAAAAAAGAAAACATACATATTTGGTATAGGTGCATTTGCACCGACCTGAAGAAAAAATTTAACATGTTATTTTTATTGAACGGTAAACAGCAAAAAAAAACTGCAAAAAGCAATGGCAGAACTGATGTTTTTATTGCATTCCCTTCCAAAAAAATAAATAATGACAGCTTATCAATAAATTTTATGTTCCCCAAAAAGGTGCCATTGAAAAATACAACTTGTCCTGCACAAAACAAGCCCTCAAACAGCTACATAGACACAACAATAAAAAAGTTAATGGAATGTGTGGATGAAAAAAACGGTTTGGTCATAGGACCAAATAGGACTGGTCGTTTAGGGGTTAATTATATGGTTATAATGTATGGAGTTCTGTTTTTCTGATACAGATCTATTTTCTGTATACACATAGATCTAAAACATAAAATTTTAGCTACCTGTAGCCACCACAATCCACTAGAGAGTCTAGGAGCTAACTGAATATTGTTATACATAGAACTCAATGATAAGTCATTATGTGGTACGCTACCATGCTCCCTCTAGTGGTGGCTGCAGGCAGTGGATTTAGAGCTCTGTATCAGAAAAACAAAGTTCCAACCCCTCTTAAGATATATTTAGAGTTTAATCAGCACAGAACTTTGGATTAAAAAACGGCATTCTATTAAATGGTGGACATTCACTCTAACCCCTTAACGACGAGCGACAGATATATCCATCGCAAGCAGGTGTTAGTTCCCGCATAGTGACGGATATATCCGTCGCTCTGATCGGGTGGGTACTGCCAGTTATACGCAGCCTGCCGGAATCGAAGCGCACTCCGATTCCGGCAGTCTAACCCATTAGATGTCACTGTCAATAGCGACAGCGGCACTTAATGTGTTTGACAGCGGGAGGGAGCTCCCTCTTTTTTGCGTCCAAAAAAAACCGCAAAAACAATGCCAAAATTCCTTTTTTTCTCCCATTGCCACCATAAAAATGAAAATAAAAGTTAATCAATAAGTCCCATGTCCTCCAAAATACTACCAATGAAAACGACACCTTGTCCCACAAAAAACAACATATGGCTACATCGACGTTAATAAAAGTTAATCAATATATTATATATACCCAAAAATGAAGCAATTGAAAAATACAACTCGTCCCGCAAAAAACAAGCCCTTATACGGCTATTTCAATGGAATAAAAAAAAGTTACAACTCTTAGGATATGTTCACACGCAAACTCAAAAACGTCTGAAAATATGGTGCTGTTTTCAAGGGAAAACGGCTCCTGATTTCAGACGTATTTTAAGCCACTCGCTGTGTTTTTTGCTGCGTATTTTACGACCGTTTTTGGAGCTGTTTTCAATAGTGTCTATGAAAAACGACTCCAAAAACATCTCAAGAAGTGACCTGCACTTCTTTTTCGCGGCTGTTTTTTCACGCAGCCGTTTTTCAAAACGGCCACGCAAAAAAATGGCCCATCGGAACAGATCGCCGTTTTTCCCATTGAAATCAATGGGCAGATGTTTGGAGGCATTCTGCTTCCGATTTTTTGGCAGTTTTTCAGTTGTTTACGCCTGAAAAACGACCGAAAATAGGCCGTGTGAACATACCCTCAGAGTTATTCAAAAGTCAGCCTTACCCACCTCAGAAATGAAATGGTCCCGCACAACCAGTACCCCAACGCGCGTTTCACAGTGATCTGCTTCCCCAGGGGGTGAATACGCCTGAATATATATTTGGCTACATCTGCCGACCTCAGCGATACAAAATATGCGTGCATTTCTCGCATGCTGGGTGCAAAGCGGAGCTTAAAGTGAATGGTATGCAAACTGGCTTTTAGAGGCTCCAAAAACATCCCAAGAAGTGACCTGCACTTCTTTTTCGCGGCTGTTTTTCAAAACGGCCGCGTAAAAAAAGGCCCGTCGGAACAGAATGCCGTTTTTCCCATTGAAATCAATGGGCAGATGTTTGGAGGTGTCCTGCTTCCGATTATTCGGCCGTTTTTCAGGCGTTTACGCCTGAAAAACGGCCGAAAATAGGCCGTGTGAACATACCCTTTGAATGCAACATTGAAAAAAGAAAAAAGAATCCTTGGTCATTAACGCACAAAATGTCCCGATCATTAAAGGGTTAAAAAAGAAAATATTTTCTTCATATTACAATATAACTCTTTTCATGTGTACCTCATTAGTGTTACCTTCTTTTTATCCCTTTTCCCTAAGAATACACTCTTACATTTGCTAGGACTATTGTAAAAGTGTAGCCCATGAGTCAACAAGGTGACCATCTCTGTGAAAGTTTTTAGTGTAATATCAATCTAGGGGGAGCAGTACGTTCTCTTGCCTAGAAAAATCACGTAGGCACAGAAAGTGTTGTCGCCCTGTTCAAGTGAGTCATGCGGCATCCTCTCTCATTCATTCATTCATTCATTCATTCATTCATTCATTCATTCATTCATTCATTCATTCTCACAGCACTAAGCAATGAAAGCAGGAAGGGTAGAGAAGCTATTGAGAAAAATAAAGGCTACTTGGCTCAGAAATGTAAAGATGAAGATTTTAGAAAGCAAGTGAATTTTACTATAATTAAGAACAGAGCAGAAATAAGGTGGAAGCATTAAGTTTTTTCCTTTAAATAATTTTTCCCTGAAATAAAAAAAAAAAACAGACAATATAAAAAAATGGGAATGAAGGGAGATAAAGCTTTAAAATGAACCTCTGGGCTCCTCCATTACGGATGCTGTATTGCCTCAGCATATATATGACAGTTACCTCACTATCTTTGTTTTTTTGGTTGTTTAGTAGATTATTTAGATCAGTACTGTATGGCTTCTTGGGGAGAAAGTGGTTAGATTGTGCTTATATACAGGGTCCTATTTGAACAAGCGGAGCTGCAGTGTAAAGCATGGGCCAGGGAAGTACAGAAACCTGAGCCTTTTATAAGACAGGATATCGATTTCAGACTATTTCAGAATCCCTGTAGCTAGTCTGCAGTCACAGATCACAGCTCCTCAACTGATGGACCAAAGCCAATAGCAGCCAAGTACCCAACACTAAATAAATTAAAGGGAACCTGTCACATGAATATGCTGCCCAGTCTGCGTGCAGTATGTTATAGAGCAGGATTTGCTGAGCAGATTGATATATAGTTTGTGGGAGAAGATGCAGTATGACTTGTAATTTATGTATTCAAATCACTGCTCACTCTGGGCTTAGGAGTCCAGTGGGCGGTCCTAATTAGTGTTTTTTTCTGCCTGTAAAAAGTCTCTGTGTGATCTGGGCCTTAGGGCAGATTCACACGAACGTTGCGTTTTTGCGCGCGCAAACAACGCTGCGTTTTGCGAGCGCAAAAACCATTTGACAGCTGCGTGTGTCATGCGTGTCTGATGCGCGGCTGCGTGATTTTCGCGCAGCCGGCATCATAGAGATGAGGCTTGTCAACGCCCGTCACTGTCCAAGGTGCTGAAAGAGCTAAATCTTTCAGCACCCTCGACAGTGAATGCCGAACACAACAGCGAAAAACCTGTAAAAAAAAAAGATAAAGTTCCTACTTACCGAGAACTTCCCGGCCGTTGCCTTGGTGACGCGTCCTTGGTGACGCGCCTCTCTTGACATCGGGCCCCACCTCCCTGGATGACGCGGCAGTCCAAGTGACCGCTGCAGCCTGTGATTGGCTGCAGCCTGTGCTTGGCCTGTGATTGGCTGGAGCTGTCACTTGAACTGAAGTGTCATCCCGGGAGGTCGGACTGCAGGAAGGAGACAGGAGTAATCGGTAAGTTAGAACTTCGTTTTTTTTTACAGGTTCATGTATTTTGGGATCGCAAGTCACTGTCCATGGTGCTGAAACAGTTTAAGGGTATGTTCACACGGCGAGGGTCCGTAACGGCTGAAATTACGGGGATGTTTCAGCCTGAAAACATCCCCGTAATTTCAGCCGTACCGACATGTGCAGGCGCTTGAACGCCGCGTCAATTACGGCCGTAATTAGCGCTGCTATTCATTGGAGTCAATGAATAGCGGCTCCAAATACGGCCAAAGAAGTGACAGGTCACTTCTTCTACGCGGGCGTCTATTTACGCGCCGTCATTTGACAGCGGCGCGTAAATATACGCCTCGTGTGAACAGACAAACGTCTGCCCATTGCTTTCAATGGGCAGATGTTTGTCAGCGCTATTGAGGCGCTATTTTCAGACGTAATTCGGGGCCAAAACGCCCGAATTACGTCCGTAAATAGGCCGTGTGAACATACCCTAACTCTTTCAGCACCATGCACAGTGAATGTCTCCCGACGTCGCGGACCGGAAATTTTTTTGCCGGGTTCGGCCAAAACGAGTTTGGCCGAACCCGGTGAAGTTAGCTTCGGTTGTCGGGGTTCACTCCGTTTGGCTGCTTGGAAACAGAAAAGCACGTGGTGCTTTTCTGTTTCCATTCATCCTTTTGACAGCTCGTGCGCTGTTCGCACGGAAGTGCTTCCGTGCGACCTGCCTGGTTTTCACGCACCCATTGACTTCAATGGGTGCGTGATGCGTGAAATACGCAGAGTTATTGAACCTGTCGCGTATTTTGCGCAGCGAACAAACGCTGCGCAAAATACACGGACTGTGTGTACTGCCCCATAGACTTTTATAGGGCATTGCGTGCCGCGCGAAAACCACGCACCCTACACGCTGCCAAATCACGCTCGTGTGAATCCCCCCTTAGAGTAACCAATTATACTTTTCTTCCATGTATGATTATACTATAGTACTATAATTACCTATAAAATATACTTAGTGTTTCCAAATTTGCTTACTTTTAGGCCCCATGCACACGACCGTAGTTTTCATCCGTAATTACGGATCAGGTCATTACGGATGAATTGGTGGACTCATTCATTTCTATAGGCCACAAAATCTTTCCGTATACTTACGGATGTGTGTCCGGGCCGTAGGAATGATCTGCAAAATATAGAACATGTCCTATTTCTTGTCCACAATTGCGGCACGGACTCGCTCGTAGAAGTCTATGGATGTTTAGCAGATCCGTATTTGCAGACATTAAACATTCTTACAGTTGTGTGCATGAGGCCTTACTAATTTAAAATCATTAAATTCAACCCAGAAATGCAAATCATATTATACAAGCTGCTATATAGAAGTAGAGTATGTCATCAGGAAAAAACACTACTATTGGTACCCCATAAGTGGATTGAGAAAGTGAAGCATGCTTAGACCAGAAGATATTTGAATGTGACGCCTACAATCTACAAGGAAAGGGCGTTTCTTGTTAACACATGTTGTAACCAGGGGTGGGATCCTTAGGACGCGGATACAATTGATTTGGCTAGCGCTGCCATGGCGAGGCACATGATGCCTCGCCATTCGGCGCTTTAGTGATGATGCAGTCGGTGCAATGACGTTATCGCACCGCTTTGTCGTTCCGCTGGAGGAGGGCTGGTGTCGCTGGAGGAGGCCTGGCGTCGCTGGAGGATGGCACGGGAACGGGGTAAGTAAGCATATAATTTTTTTACATTTTATTTTACAGTGGGCAGTATTGGGAGCCCTATCTACAGGGCACTATATAGGGGGCCCTATCTACAGGGGCCCTATCTACAGGGGACTATATAGGAGGCCCTATCTACAGGGGACTATATAGGGGCCCTATCTACAGGGGACTGTATATGGAGCACTATCTGAAGGGGATTATATAAAGGGCACTATCTACAGGGAACACTACAGGAGGCACTATCTACACTACAGGGGGCACTATCTGCAGGGGACTCTATAGGGGCCCTATCTACAGGGAACACTACAGGGGGCACTATCTACAGGGAACACTACAGGGGGCCCTATCTACAGGGGGCACTATCTACAAGGGACTCTATAGGGGGCCCTATCTACAGGGGATGCTAAAGTGGGCACTATCTACAGGGAACACTACAGGTGCCCTATCTATAGGAGACTATAGGGGCCATACAGTGAAGGAAATAAGTATTTGATCCCTTGCTGATTTTGTAAGTTTGCCCACTGTCAAAGTCATGAACAGTCTAGAATTTTTAGGCTAGGTTAATTTTACCAGTGAGAGATAGATTATATTTTAAAAAAAAACAGAAAATCACATAGTCAAAATTATATATATTTATTTGCATTGTGCACAGAGAAATAAGTATTTGATCCCCTACCAACCATTAAGAGTTCAGCCTCCTCCAGACCAGTTACACGCTCCAAATCTACTTGGTGCTTGCATTAAAGACAGCTGTCTTAAATGGTCACCTGTATAAAAGACTCCTGTCCACAGACTCAATTAATCAGTCTGACTCTAACCTCTACAACATGGGCAAGACCAAAGCCCTTTCTAGGGATGTCAGGGACAAGATCATAGACCTGCACAAGGCTGGAATGGGCTACAAAACCATAAGTAAGACGCTGGGTGAGAAGGAGACAACTGTTGGTGCAATAGTAACAAAATGGAAGACATACAAAATGACTGTCAATCGACATCGATCTGGGGCTCCATGCAAAATCTCACCTCGTGGGGTATCCTTGTTCCTGAGGAAGGTGAGAGCTCAGCCGAAAACTACATGGGGGGAACTTGTTAATGATCTCAAGGCAGCTGGGACCACAGTCACCAAGAAAACCATTGGTAACACATTACGCCGTAATGGATTAACTCCTTCCCGACCGCCTTTTGACGTCAGGCGGTGCGGGTGCTTAGTCTACAGAGACGTCTTTTGGCGTCGCTGTAAATCAGGCTGATGAGCGCTCGTGAGAGCGCTCATCCTCTAAGCAGGAGCTGTAACTAACAGCTCCTGATCTTAGAGCAGCCTCCTGAACACAGCAGGGGTTGGCAAACATTCGGACCCCAGCTGTTTAACCCTTTGTTTACCGCGGTCCGTGACCGCGGCAAGATCAAAGGGATTCCAGAGATGCGATCAAACAACGGGGAATCCCTCGGCAGTCAGCACTGGGGACCTACAAAGGATCCCAGGGCTGTCTGTTCCGTTTGCCTGCAAATAAATTAATAAAAAAAAAGTCCCAAAAAGAGTCTTTATTTTGCATTAAATACATTTTATTGCCCCTACACTAAATAAAAACAAAAAACCTACACATATTAGGTATCTGCACGACCGTAATAACCGGAAGAATTAATCTAATGGGTTATTTAGCGTGAAACGTGAACGGGATAAAAAAAGAAACAGAAAAAAACTATTCCGAGAATCGCTTTTTCCTATATTCACGGCGTGGAAAAAAATTTTTTTACCCCCAAACTGTGAAGAAAAAAAATTACTATTTCTCTCGCATAAAACAAGGTCTCATACAGCCACGTCAATGAAAAAATAAAAAAGTTATGGCTGCTGAAACGCAGAGAGGCAAAAACAGAAAAATTGAGCTGGTCATTAAGGTCTTTTCAGGCCCGGTCATTAAGGGGTTAAAATCCTGCAGTGCCCGCAAGGTCCCCCTGCTCAAGAAGGCACATGTACAGGCCCGTCTGAAGTTTGCAAATGAACATCTGAATGATTCTGAGAGTGATTGGGAGAAGGTGCTGTGGTCAGATGAGACTAAAATTGAGCTCTTTGGCATTAACTCAACTCACCGTGTTTGGAGGAAGAGAAATGCTGCCTATGACCCAAAGAACACCGTCCCCACTGTCAAGCATGGAGGTGGAAACATTATGTTTTGGGGGTGTTTCCCTGCTATGGGCACAGGACTACTTCTCTGAATCAATGGGAGAATGGATGTAGCCATGTACCATCAAATCCTGAGTGACAACCTCCTTCCCTCCACCAGGACATTAAAAATGGCTCGTGGCTGGGTCTTCCAGCACGACAATGACCCGAAACATACAGCCAAGGCAACAAAGGAGTGGCTCAAAAAGATTCACATTAAGGTCATGGAGTGGCCTAGCCAGTCTCCAGACCTTAATCCCATCGAAAACTTATGGAGGGAGCTGAAGATCCGAGTTGCTGTGCGACAGCCTCGAAATCATAATGATTTACAGATGATCTGCAAAGAGGAGTGGGCCAAAATTCCATCTAACGTGTGCAAACCTCATCATCAACTACAAAAAAAGTCTGACTGCTGTGCTTGCCAACAAGGGTTTTGCCACCAAGTATTAAGTCTTGTTTGCCAAAGGGATCAAATACTTATTTCTCTGTGCACAATGCAAATAAATATATATAATTTTGACAATGTGATTTTCTGTTTTTCTTTTAATATAATCTATCTCTCACTGATAAAATTAACCTAGCCTAAAAATTCTAGACTGTTCATGTCTTTGACAGTGGGCAAACTTACAAAATCAGCAAGGGATCAAATACTTATTTCCTTCACTGTAGTTCTATACATAATGGGTGATTTTAATATAATGTGTGGGTAAGTAGGTATGCATGATTATGTAATTATATACATAGTATAGCAATCCAGTTGAACATTCTGGACAGGGAATTTCTTTATTTAGAGTCCACCTGTTCCCTTAAGGTCGCTATGACAACCTGTCTAGCTTCTGGGCGGTTTTTATTTGACCTTGAGCCTATCTCTCTTCTTTGTCCTTCTGCCAATCAGCTGTGGGGATTGTATTTATACCTGTCTTTTCCCACCTGTCTTTGCTTGTGAATTTTCCTATCTCCTGATTTCTGATCAAGCTCCTGACTGCTCCTGCACTTCTCTTTTCTGGACCTCATGTATACTGACCTCGGCTTGTCTCTCGTTAACCCTCTGCTTACCAAGTCAGATTATCCACTTCAGGCTAGTTTTGGCCGTGGCTTATCTGATTACCTCTACTCCGTTTCTGGACTTTCAGTTAACCTATTGACCATCTGGTTTCAAGCTCAGGTTTGCCAGCATTGCACCTCTTATCCAAAACAACACTCTGTTAAGACAACCTGGGTTCTAAGCAGCAAAGTCCATCCCACCTTGCAGTTTGCTCTGGCAAACACCTTAGAGTAAGACACTTAGCAACTGTCGATCAGAGTGGTTACGGATTTGAGGTTGCAGGTTTACGTGCACACTCTCTCCCGGCAGACTCCAGAAAACTTGAGGTATCGCTCCACTTGCATTTCCATAACAATAGGGTGTACTTGGAATATTGGAATTAGCGATACACCGCGAAACACAGCGACCCCCCCCCCCCCCAGGTGCATATGTCTTTGTCGGCAAAACAGAGAGCCTGGTGTTAAAAATATTAATCCCACTCCTGGTTGTAATTTAGGATCAGTGCAAGATAAGTATTGTATGTACAAAGCTTCTCAACGGTTTGTGCAGATTATATCTATACATAAACTGTACATAAACTGTACATGGTGTTAAAAGGAGGACATATTTAACTCTCATGCAACACTATTTGGTAGGGCAAATGCCTCAGTTATAATCCTTGCTAATAGCAATAACATTCATCACAAATAATGAATATAACCTGGTTAACAATTTGTTTTTTACAGAGGGAGAAGTCTTCAGATGTCCAGAAAGAAGGGAGTTTAGTACAAAACACTCGATCACGAAGGCATGCATCTGAAGAAAAAGGTATGAATTTAGATCAGGTTGAGAGTAAAGTGATTGTACTCTTGTTTGTGTTCACACTTCACGTTTTTGGCATGCATTTTTTTGTTTTGGTTGGAGAACTCCCATTGATAGACATCAAAACAAAAAACGCATGTTAAAAATGCAACAAAAACGCACACAGTGTGAACCCAACCTTATGAAATGGCATTCAGATGATTAAACACTAAAATTGATGAAACTTTTTACCAGACATCTAGTGAGGAACAATAGGGCAGTGCTCTGTTCGTTTACAACCAGCCTCAGTGGAAACAATATATACATTGATCTAAATTGTGATCTATATTATTTTTTCAAGTGTTTAAAATCTCAATCTCAATATGTGGGTAGGTTATAATCATTATTAAGCCACAATATTGCATTTTTAAGTAAATTGTTTAAATGTAGTGTGTAATAACCAAGAAAAAAATACATCAGAAAGGAAGCACACACCTATGGGTATGTGCACATGAGAACTGGCTTTTACGTCTGAAAAGACAGACTGTTTTCAGGAGAAAACAGCTGCCTCGTTTCAGACGTAAAAGCTCCTCCTCGCATTTTGCGAGGCGTCTTTGACACCCGTATTCTTGAGCTGTTCTTCATTGACTTCAATGAAAAACGGCTCAAATTACGTTTCAAAGAAGTGTCTTGCACTTCTTTGACGAGGCAGTCATTTTACGCGTCGTCGTTTGACAGCTGTCAAACGACGACGCGTAAATTACTGGTCGTCGGCACAGTACGTCGGCAAACCCATTCAAATGAACGGGCAGATGTTTGCCGACGTATTGTAGCCGTATTTTCAGGCGTAAAACGAGGCATAATACGCCTCGTTTACGCCTGAAAATAGGTCGTGTGAACCCAGCCTATGTCTTGATCTGCCAAAGTTCCTTCTAGCTCCCAAAACAAAAAGTGTTGCTGAACTCTGTTCTCCAAAGGGCTGAATAATGGAGTTTAGCTAAAGTGGTTGGAGCCTAGCTTGCTAGGTCACTCATTGCAAAACAAATCAATGGGGAAGGTTTATGCAGCAGCAAGCTGCCTCCCAGCCAATCAATAGTCTGGTTAGATATGTGTCTCCTGAGGTACATAAAAGGAGAATTACTTATGTATTTTTCATTCTTTGGGTTGTGATAAAGAACGAAAAAGAACCAGTGAAAAGGATGATATGTAGGTTTTTTTTATTTTTTTTTTACCTTTAGTGCCCCTTTAAAGTTCATACATTTTTTAAGGCTATATCTGTACTAAAAGCCCTCATTGAATTAATTTAATCATAATAATGTAAGTGAAAAAATGACAATGGTATTGCATTCTTGTGTGCAAGTATTTCTTGAATGAATGCCTTCTGAGAACTCATTGTTAAAGGGGTTGTCCCATTGAAACAACCCTCTTCTAAGTGCAGACCGACTGGGGATCTAATGATCGCTGTGGATCCAATAGCTGAACCTCCAGGAGAAACATGGTTTTACATGGCGCCAAGTAAATAGTCAACAATGTAACATATGGTCATGAGAGTCCTCCAGAGCGGGAGCAGTTCTTGGCAGTGGATCTCTGGTCTGGCTAACAGAGAAATTTTGAAGCAGAAAATTGAAACAAGGGCCTTCAAGATAACACTGGAGAGTCCTTCTCACACATATCGTGATAATTGTCAATGATAAAACAAGTAAAGAAGATTGTTAATTATAATGTCTATGTTACTCAAATTACTATTTTTATTTTAGTTTACCATTCCTGCTTGCAACTAATTGCTGACAAAACAAGAAATATAGAAAATGAAGGTTTGTAAGCATTTTTTTTTCAAGCTTTTCAAGGATTTTATTATTATTGCCTTTGCTCCATATGGCATAGAGTTTAGAAATTTTCTGAACATTACAATGTATGTATATGTTGATGTTGGATAATTAGAAAAAAACAGATTTCAGGCTAAAAAAATACAAAATCAAGATGCATGTAGTAACTGCTATAAAACTGTACTGCACAGTCCAATAATAGAAAGTCATGAATACAGAATCTCTGAAAACAGCTTTACCTTAGGCCCCATGCACACGACCGTAAAAAACCTTAGTTTTTGCAGACCGCAATTGCGGTCCGCAAAAACGGACCCATTCACTTTCATTGAACGCGGACACCTTTCCGTAGCACTACGGAAGGGTGTCCGTGCCGTGGAAATGTTCCAGGAATTATGGAACATGTCCATTCTTTTGCATTTTGCGGGCCGTGCTCCCATACTTTGTATGGGAGCACGGCCCGAAAATGCGGCTGTCAGTCGGCGGCCGGCCGTGCCCGCAATCGCGGGCCATGATTGCGGGCACGGTCGTGTGCATGGGGCCTTCAAGGGGTATTTTCATCATTGCTAGGTAATGGCCTCTTCATTGTTAGGGTATGTTCACACGCAGAGTCAAAAACGTCTCAAAATCCGGAGCTGTTTTCAAGGGAAAACAGCCCCTGATTGTCAGACGTTTTTTTAGCAACTCGCGTATTTCGCAGCGTTTTTTGCTGCGTTTTTGCAGCGTTTTTTTACGGCTGTTTTTGGAGCTGTTTTCATTGGAGTCTATGAGAAAACGGCTCCAAAAACGTTCAAGAAGTGTCCTGCACTTCTTTTGACGAGTCGTCACTTTACGCGCCGTATTTTGACAGCGACGCGTAAAATGACAGCTTGTCTGCACAGAACATCGTAACCCATTGCAAGCAATGGGCAGATGTTTGCCGACGTATTGGAGCCGTCTTTTCAGGCATAATTTGAGGCGTAAAACGCCTCCATTATGCCTGAAAATTGGTAGTGTGCACATACCCTTAGGCCTCATTTACACGAGCGTGTGCGTTTTGCGCACGCAAAAAAACGCAGCGTTTTGCGTGCGCAAAAGGCACTTGACAGCTCCGTGTGTCATCAGTGTATGATGCGCGGCTGCGTGATTTTCGCGCAGCCGCCATCATAGAGATGAGGCTAGTCGACGTCAGTCACTGTCCAGGGTGCTGAAAGAGTTAACTGATCGGCAGTAACTCTTTCAGCACCCTCGACAGTGAATTCCGATCACAATATACAGCAACCCGTGAATAAAAAAAAGACGTTCATACTTACCAAGAACTTCCTGCTTCCTCCAGTCCGGCCGTTGCCTTGGTGACGCGTCCCTCTCTTGACATCCGGCCTCACCGCCCTGGATGACGCGGCAGTCCATGTGACCGCTGCAGCCTGTGATTGGCTGCAGCCTGTGCTTGGCCTGTGATTGGCTGCAGCTGTCACTTGGACTGAATTGTCATCCCGGGAGGTCAGACTGGAGGAAGAAGCCGGGAGTTATCGGTAAGTCAGAACTTAAAATTCACGCATTGTCTGCACTGCCCCATAGAGTAATATCGGTGCGTACGACACGCGTGAAAATGAGGCCTTAGGATTATGGGGGTCCTAGCAGTCGATATGCCATTGCTTATTTTAGTGGAAAAACGCCTTTAAGCAAATATAAGCATATACAGTATTTGTGGCTGTTTTGAGAGTATTAGGCCCAAAAAATTATTTTTAATCCAGTGTTCTATATCAAAACTGGGAATGAATGAAATGAACTTCTCCTTCCTTTAAATACCATTACTGTGTAAATTGGGCCTTATGTAGGGAATGGAACTCTATACCTAATTCTAATTATAAAAAATTTAATGCTTTGTAATGTAATGGACTCCCATAAAAAAACAACTTATTAGTATAAGAATACACTTGTAATGAAAAGCATAGTGCACTAAACTTTTCAATACAGTTGAGGAAAAGGTATACCAAAATATACTGGACAAACATATGCCAAAAGGACATTCTTTTGGCATACTTTTGACTTATGATAATCTATAAGCTGATTAGATATATATATTGGGTGAATTTCCTGGGACATAAGTTGAATGTAGAGCCGAAACATGGTGTAAACCTATCCTTAGTCTCCGAGCCGATTCTAGCTTTTCTGCTGCCTAAGGCGAAAATTGAAATGGCGCCCCTCAGATTTTGTGTTACGTCTATGGTCGGGGTTCGTCGTTCAGACTTACCCCTTGACGATCCCGGCCATGGACATCTCTCTTCTCTTCTGTTTCCCGCAGGGCGCCCGCGCGTGCACGGCCTTAAAGGTCCAGTACGCGTCCAGCTGTCAAACATCAATTATCCGCCCAAATGGCTGCTGGACTATATAAGAGGCTCTGCCCACTGGTTCCTTGCCTGAACGTTGTTGTATACAATAGTTTGTCTTGCAAATGGTCTCCCAGTGTTTTCCAGTTCCCAGTGTTACCCGTTCCTGCTGCCTGTACCCTGTATCCTGTGCTATCGTATCTACAAGTGAAAGTCAAGTCGTGCCTTCCGCTGCATCCACGGTGTCACCTGCTGTGAAAGTCAAGTCATGTCTTCCCGCTGAATCCACGGTGTCACCTGCTGTGAAAGTCAAGTCCTGCTTCTGCTACTGTCTACATTGCTTCAGGTACCCGTTCTGTACTATAGACATTGTTTTGTACCTTGTTGGCCAGCTGCTAGCCCGCTACGCTGTACGGCCCAGTGTGTCCACACCCCGTGCCGTGACAGTACACTCAGGCCATGGACCCCGCTGGCCAAGTCAAGAGCCTGTCATCCTCCCAAGCCATGCAGGCGGGCCTGCAGGATCTGCAAGCACGACAGGATCAACTCTTTGTGGCAGTAGACTCCATGGCACAGCATCTAGGTACGCTAGTTACTTCCGTCACCGCTCTTTTCAAGCTCCTCCGATCGACCCTCCTGCTACACCTCCTGGCAGCCCCAGTTCGGACTCTCGGTTCTTGCTGCCATTGCCACCTCGGTTCCATGGAGACGCAAGTTCGTGCAGGGGGTTTCTGAATCTATGCCAAATCCACTTCACTCTGACCCGAGACTTCCAGGGGTTTGTGCGGTTATTCCGTTCCGTATTTGAGGGCCTGGACGAGCCTCATCGGCAGCCACTGCTATCTGCGTCAGGAGGACGCCTCCATAGGCGAATACACCATCCAGTTCCGGACTCTGGCAGGAGAATTTTCCTGGAACAATGAGGCCTTGGTAGCATCCTTCTGGCATGGCCTATTGCCTGAGATCAAGGACGAAC
The DNA here is from genome assembly GCF_050947455.1 of Rhinoderma darwinii. Lineage (NCBI taxonomy): Eukaryota > Metazoa > Chordata > Amphibia > Anura > Rhinodermatidae > Rhinoderma > Rhinoderma darwinii. Next base: position 172,521,904 of record NC_134688.1, read on the forward strand.
TGGTTGCTCGAGATCTCCCAGCTGCCCTGGACGACCTGATTCTACTGGCTACCCGTGTGGACATAAGGTTCAGAGAGAGATCCCAAGAGATTCTACAGGAGAAACTGCTTCCTAGACTGGCGCCCAACTTCCATCAACCTCTCTTGCCTTGTTCTTCTGCTGTGCCCGAGGTTCCAATGCAGGTGGATCGGCTTAAACTGTCAGATCAAGAAAAACAGCGCAGGCACACCTTTGGACTCTATATTGCGGCCTCGCTGGCCATGTCGTGCGTTTGTGTTCCCAGAGGCCCAAGAAACCCATTTCCTGGGATTGGTTGGAGAGACAACCCTGAGCGCTACTGCATTTAATAGAGAACTCTCGTCCAAGCTGTTTATTCCTGTGACCATCGTCGCTGACGAGAGACCTCATCCAGTCTCTGCCTACCTGGACTCTGGCTCCGCAGCCAATTTCATCTGTCAAGACCTTGTGGATCTTCTTCAATTGCCTACTGTTTTGCTGGAGAGACCATTGATCGTTGCCTCGGTAGATGGACTGCCTTTGCCTGACCCAGTATTGTCTGTGACCAAGCCATTGAGACTCCAAGTGGGAGCTCTTCATTCTGAGCTTATCTCCCTGTATGTCCTGTCCAAGGCCATCAACCCCGTGCTGCTGGGTTTGCCTTGGCTCCGTCTTCACGCCCCAGTCCTGGATTGGAACTCCGGAGAGGTTCTCCAGTGGGGCCCCAAGTGTCTCAATTGCTGTCTGGTGCATGTCCATCCATACCAGCCTTCCCCGCATCAGTCATTGACAGGGTTGCCTCCTTGTTACTCTCAGTTCGCTGAAAAAGGAGGCAGAGATATTGCCACCACATCGAGAATACGATTGTCCTATCGACTTGGTTCCTGATTCGTCCCCTCCTCGCGGTACAGTATACCCTCTCTCCTTACCAGAGACCCAGTCTATGTCGGCCTACATTAAAGAGAATCTGGAGAGGGGCTTCATACGAAAGTCTTCTTCCCCGGCTGGAGCTGGTATTTTCTTTGTCAAAAAGAAGGATGGATCCCTTCGACCCTGCATTGACTACCGAGGTCTCAATCAGATCACGGTGAAGAACAGGTACCCTTTGCCGTTGATTTCGGAGCTCTTTGATAGTATACGGGGGCAAATTTTTTTTCGAAGCTTGACCTGCGGGGGGCTTACAATCCAATCCGAATCCGTCAGGGAGACGAGTGGAAGACTGCTTTTAACACACGTGATGGACACTACGAATATTTGGTCATGCCCTTCGGCCTGTGTAACGCTCCCGCAGTATTCCAAGAATTTGTGAATGACATTTTTCGTGATCTCCTCTATGTCTGTGTTGTGGTGTATCTCGATGATATCTTGATTTTTTTCCCCCAGACATTGTGACTCATCATGGCCATGTCCGCCAGGTGTTGCTTAGATTAAGGGAGAATCATCTTTACGCCAAGTTGGAGAAGTGCGTGTTCCAAGAGAAGTCTCTACCCTTCCTGGGCTATATCATCTCTGATCAGGTTCTCAAGATGGAGCCTGAAAAGGTCAAGGCTGTCCTGGAGTGCCCACGTCCCCAAGGCTTAAGGGCTATACAACGCTTCCTGGGATTTGCCAACTTCTACAGACTATTCATTCCCAACTTCTCTTCTTTGACAGCACCCATCTCCACCCTCACTAAGAAGGGTATGAATGCCAAGGTATGAACTCCAGAGGCGGAAGTCGCATTTGAAACCTTAAAAAAGGCCTTCACGTCTGCCTCTATTCTGCACCATCCTGATGTATCCCTACAGTTTTCATTAGAGGTGGACGCCTCCTCTGTTGGTGCCGCTGCACTATTGTTCCAGAGGGGTTCGAAAGGCAAGACGGTGGTATGTGGTTACTACTTCAAGCTGTTTTCTTCTGCAGAGCGCAACTACTCGATTGGAGATCGGGAGTTACTGGCCATCAAGCTGGCCCTGCAAGAGTGGAGACAGCTACTGGAGGGCGCAGCTCATCCTATCCTGGTCTCCACGGACCACAAGAACTTGACCTAGCTACAGACGGCTCAACGGCTGAACCCTCGTCAAGCCAGATGGTCATTGTTTTTTGCACGTTTCCGGTTCGAACTCCACTACCGACCTGCCGAAAAGAATGTGAGGGCCGATGCCTTGTCTAGGTCATTTGAGACAGAGGACACTGTGGAGTCCCCACAGAATATTATCGATCCTTTCTGCATCTACTCTGTTAACCCTCTGCAGGTTAGAGACATTCCTCCGGGAAAAACTTTCGTACGGCTGGCAGACAGAGGAAGGATCCTTCGCTGGGGTCACAGTTCCAAGCTGGCAGGACACGCGGGTGCCCATAAGACCCAAGACCTAATTGCCTGTCAGTTCTGGTGGCCCACGCTGCCTAAAGACGTCATGGACTTTGTCTCCTCCTGTACGGTATGTGCAGCCAACAAAGTTGCCCACTCCAGACCAGCCGGTCTGCTCCAACCACTGCCTGTGCCCGATGCCCCCTGGCGGCATATTGCTATGGATTTTGTCACAGATCTGCCTCTCTTTGCGGGATGCAGTGTGATCTGGGTGGTGGTGGATCGTTTTTCTAAAATGGCTCATTTTGTTCCTCTGACTCGTCTGCCTTCTGCCGCTCGACTGGCTGATCTCTTCATGCAACACATCTTCCGTCTGCATGGATTACCCCTGCATATTGTCTCGGATCAAAGGGTCCAGTTCACCTCAAAGTTCTGGAGAGCACTCTGTGGCCTACTCGGTGTAAAGTTGGACTTCTCCTCAGCTTACCACCCTCAGTCCAATGGACAAGTTGAGAGGATTAACCAAGTTATGGAGAACTACCTGCAGCACTTTGTCTCCAGAAGACATGATGACTGGGTGCAGCTGCTCCCGTGGGCGGAGTTCTCTTATAATAGCCATACCAGTTAGTCCACCACCTCCAGTCCGTTCTTCATAGTCTACGGCCAACATCCTCGAATACCCCTGCCCGACTCCACTATGTCTCAGGTGCCTGCAGCCGACTCTACCTTCAGGAACTTTCTGCAGAATGGCAGCAGACACAATCTTCTATTCTTCTGGCAGTGGACCGCATGAAGAGAAAGGCAGACACTAGAAGATGAGAACCTCCCCAGTTTCTTCCAGGTACAAAGATCTGGCTGTCTTCCAGGAATATCCGGCTGAGGGTGCCATCTTGCAAGTTTGCTTCCAGGTTCCTTGGACCCTTCGAGATTCTACTATAGATCAATCCTGTGTCGTACAATCTTCGACTGCCTCCTACCCTCAAGATCCCTAACTCCTTCCACGTCTCCTTGCTGAAACCTGTGGTTCTGAACCGCTACTCCTGGACTCCTAGTTCCGCAGTGGCTCCTGGTGGTTCATCCGGAACTTTTGAAGTGAGGGGGATCCTGGCCACCAAGAAAGGAGGAGGCGGGACGTTTTACTTGGTGGATTGGAGGGGATTTGGTCCAGAGGAGAGGTCTTGGGAGCCAGAGGAGAACATCGATGCTCCTGTCCTCGTGAAGAAATTTATTTCCCGCTCTGGTCCCAAGAAGAGGGGGCGTAAGAGGGGGGATACTGTTACGTCTATGGCCGGGGGTCGTCGTTCAGACTTACCCCTTGACGATCCCGGCCATGGACATCTCTCTTCTCGGCGTCAGCTCCCTCCAGGGAGACGCCGGCACTCTCTTCCAGGTCCCCGGACTGTTTCCCGCAGGGCGCGCGCGCCCACGCGTGCACGGCCTTAAAGGGCCAGTACGCGTCCAGCTGTCAAACATCAATCAGCCCAAATGGCTGCTGGACTATATAGGGGGCTCTGCCCACTGGTTCCTTGCATGAGCGTTATTGTATACCCTAGTTTGTCTTGCAAATGGTCTCCCAGTGTTTACCCGTTCCTGCTGCCTGTATCCTGTGCTATCGTATATACAAGTGAAAGTCAAGTCGTGCCTTCCGCTGCTTCCATGGTGTCACCTGCTGTGAAAGTCAAGTCGTGTCTTCCCGCTGCATCCACGGTGTCACCTGCTGTGAAAGTCAAGTCCTGCTTCCGCTACTGTCTACATTGCCTCAGCTACCCGTTCTGAACTATAGACATTGTTTTGTACCTTGTTGGCCAGCTGCTACCCTGCTACGCGGTACGACCCAGTGGGTCCACACCCCGCGCTGTGACATCTTGATTGACATCCCCCTGGCTGTTCTACATCACTAGCAGCCTCCTCCAAATCTTGCGGATGTGTCGTTGCCTTGTATTCCCCTGGCATGCGCGGTGCAGCGATGAAGCTGATCAGAGGGCACCTTGCGTGCCCAAGTAGTACAAGGCAATGGTGCATCCGAGAAAGTTGTAAGAGACTGGTAGTGATGTATAACAGCCTGAGGGATGTTAATCAAACATGGAAAGGTGGATTTGGAGCCAGGACTATGACTCTTCAGGATAGTTGCACCGCCCCATGACCCTTTAATAAGTAATTAGCATATAGTGTGCGCCGTTTTAAAAGTAGATTTTATAGATTTTGCTGCATCTGAAAAAAAACATAAAGGGGAATGTTTGGAAATATTGTCAGGTCATGTATTACCGCATGGTGGTGGTTGAAGTGGTTAAAACTACATGACAGGTTTCCATTAAACAATGAATTTAAAACAACTCCATCTGCCCTGCAATTTTGTTATTATAAATATATCCTATATAACTACATCTTCGGAACCAAGCTCAGTACATATATACAGTTCTAGAACAAAGCTCATGCATATATAGAGCACCAGAACCAAGCTCAGTGCATATATACAGCACCAGAACAAAGCTCAGTACACAAATATAACACCAGAACCAAGCGGCCCTGCCGCGCCGTAACTATTTTTAATACTACCTTTTTGGGCAAGCATTAACAGTGTTACGATTTCCCTTGTCACAGCGCGGTGTCCCTACATACTGACAGTATCACACTGTGCAGGGACACAACCTCCTGACAAGCGGAATTGTCTATCAGTCCTGGACTGCAGAAAGACTTTTTGTGAAATACAAGGATTTCCTATAATAAACATGTCAGGAGAGGTGACAGATTCTCTATTAATCTAGTGACTCACAGGTGACGACGTCTCAGATTCTAGTAGTTTTTTTCCTCTTTTCTTCTCCATCCGGTCCAGCGCTCATGACTCATTTCTGCAGAATTTGCCACCCAGACGTCTCCTCACTTTTCCAACATTTCCACACCTATAAACGAAAATAAAGTTATCATGGTGCCACATACTGTACCCCTAAATATAATAGCACCAAACACTGCGCGCCTGAATATAATAATACCACACACTGTAAAACACCACATACACACAGCCATCTGTACATAGTGCCACACACAGCCCCTGTAGATATTACACCCCCCCATAGATATCGCAATACACAGCCCCCTCTATATATCACACATCCCCCCCTGTAGAGAGCGTTACACACAGCCCCCTATAGTGCCATACAGCCCCCCTGTAGAGAGCACCACACAGCCCTCCCCCTCTTGCAAATAGCACCAAACCCCCCCCCCTATAAAGAGCGCCACACACATACCACTGTGGATAGCACTACACAGCCCCCCCTTGTATATAGTGCCACACAGCCCTCCCCCTTTGTATATAGTGCCACACAGCGCTCCCCCTTGTATATAGTGCCAGGCAGCGCTCCCCCTTGTATATAGTGCCACACAGCGCTCCCCCTTGTATATAGTGCCACACAGCGCTCCCCCTTGTATATAGTGCCACAAGGTTATGTACACATTTAAAAACTTTATATTATATATATATATATATATATATATATATATATATATATATATATTATGTGTGTATCAGCGTGATTGATTGATTTTATTAATAAATATTTTTACTTTTTGAGATACAGCTGCTTTGTATCCTGTATCCGTCAGGTCAGCAGGACTGACAGGATCATTGACACGCAGGATCCACCTCAAATCTATCACATCTGAGATTATAATTTAGCGCAGGGCCCGTTTCACTGATCCCGTCAGTCCTGCTGACCTGACAGATACAGGATACAAAGCAGCTGTATCTCAAAAAGTGAAAATATTTTTTAATAAAACGGAATTACAAAGTTGCACCAAACACACATTTTTATTTAAAAAAATTAAAAACGACGTGATTTTTGCAACGTTTTTTCCGTAGACAATGCAGGTTTCGTTTTTTATCATTTTTATACACACCTTTTTTGCTATTTTAGAATTTTTATTCATAAAGTTTGAAAATAATAGTAAAAAAATAAGCTTTTTTACGTTTCAGCTATTTTTTTTGGTAATAACATAGTTTTACCCTAAAATAGACCTTTTATTTGTAATCGTCATTGTTTACCGTAAATTTTAATATATTACATGTCTATATTAGGGTAATTGGGTCAGCGCTAGCGTTACAACAATGATTGGCAGGGGGAACGTTTTTTTTGGGGTGGGTATTTTATGTGTATTTATTATTTAATTTTTTTTTGCACTTTACTTTACTATTTTTTTATTACTATGGTCTGTTCCTCAAAGGTCAAAAAAGACCTTTGGGGAACTTTTAATATTTTTTTTCTTTCTTTTACACCATGTTTTTCCACTGTAACTGGAGCTGCACAGCAGCCCCAGTTACAGGGGAAATCAGCCCTCTCATAGTGACGATTGTCACTAATAAGGCTGTGCTGGGTCTTGTAAGACCCAGCAGCAGTCTGTCAGTAACGGCACCCGGGGATCATGTGACCAGTCACATGATCACCGCGAGGAATAGAGACAGCGCCGCTGCTGCTGCCTCTATTCCTATACACAGCGTTCATTGAGCGCTGTGTAAAAAGACATTGGAGAAGACTGTCTTCTCCTCAGGGTCCCCGGCAGTCACTGACAGCCGGAGACCCGACATTCAGCTGCCCGATCGCACGGGCAGCAAGTTAAAACCCGAGCCGTAGAAAGTCTATGGCTTGGGTTTTAAGGACCCGTCCCTGACCGCTGGCGGTAAAAATACAGCCAGCGGTCGGGAACCAGTTGGTCAGGAGGATAAGCCAACTAACCTCAGCGCCGGTGACCGCCCGCCCGGCTCTTCTCTTCCAGCTTTGGAGTAACAGAACAGCCGTCCGTCGCTGTTCTGTTACTCAATGGGGGCGCACTGTCAGGGAGGCGTGTCCTACCCCTATCCCGGCCAATTCCCTGCTCCTCCCCATCTTCGGCAGTTAGCAGCGCTAGTGCGCTGAATAGGTTTATAAGACGATGTGCGGTTCGGGCTGCCATGGGCCCCCTGGGAGCCTCGGGCCCCGGGCGGCCGCCCGAACCACTCATATGATAATCCGCCACTGTATATATATATCCAGAACCAAGCTCAGTACACAAATACAACACCAGAACCAAGCTCCGTATATATATATACACAACACTAGAACCAAGTTCAGTACATAAATAGAGCACCAGAACCAAGCTCAGTAAATACATATATATATATATATATATATATATATATATACATATATATATATATATACATATATATATATATATATAACACCAGAACCAAGCTCAGTACATACTAGTCCTTCTCAATTAATTAGAATATCATCAAGAAGTTAATTTTTTTTAGTAATTCAATTAAAAAATTTAACTCATATATTATATAGATTCATTACACACAGAGTGATCTATTTCCAGCATTTTTTTTCCTGTTAATGTTGATGATTATGGCTAACAGTTAATGAAAGCCCAAAATTTAGTGTCTCAGAATATTTGAATATTATATAAGCCCAATTTCAAAAATGATTTTTGAAATGTTGGGCTACTGAAAAGTATTTCAAGTATATGCACTCAATACTTGGTCGGGGCTCCTTTTGCATGAATTACTGCATCAATGTGGCGTGGCATGAAGGTGATCAGCCTGTGGCACTGCTGAGATGATCTGGAAGCCCAGGTTGCTTTGCTAGTGGCCGTCAGCTCATCTGCATTGTTGGGTCTGGTGTCTCTCATCTTCCTCTTGCCAATACCCCATAGATTCTCTATGGGGTTTAGGTCAGGCAAGTTTGCTGGCCAATCAAGCACAGTGATACTGTCGTTATTAAACTAGGTATTGGTACTTATGGCAGTGTGGGCCGGTGGCAAGTCCTGCTGGAAAATGAAATCTGCATCTCCATAAAGCTTGTCAGCAGAGGGAAGCATGAAGTTCAGAGTCAACACAGCCGTCTACCAGGAAGTTTTAGAGCACTTCATGCGTTATTGAAAGGCGCTGAATGACCGGGTATAGAACGTACCCGGCCATTCAGCGATTATGCATGTAATTGTATCTGCGTGCTATAGACGCAGGTAAAATTATAGTGCATTAGAGGGTGGTGGTGCCCCCTCAGAGAGGTAGCAGGCCGCCGCCTGAAGCGAGAAGCTCATCTCCCCTTCATGGATGCTGCTTAAGCTATAGGCATCCATGAAGAGAGCTACATACATAGAAACCAACATACCCAGCTCATCTATAGAGTAAGCTATATGGCCATGATCTGTGTAGCATAATACACACTGTCCATACAGTGCTGAAATACTAGAAATGGAAACGTTGTGTTCAGAGCATAGAATGGAGTATCATCATTATGATAATTCTGTTTTAGTGGCAGAAGGGGTCATGTTTTCTTGCAAGAAATACTTGCGTTCAAACCATTGTTAAACAATGTTGCTAAAAATCTGTAAGTTTTTGGCACACAGTAAAGAAAAAGAAATAATTTTTACCTGTCCGTAATAAAACGTAGATTCCAACAACACATACTCAGGCTGTCTTCTTGTTTGCCCTATTTAACCTGAAAGGACAATCCTTATTCTTCGCTACAGTATTCGACAGAATGATGGTTATGTGTGTGCTCTGTGTCTGGTCCTACAGCTCAGATTCATTTATGTGAATGGGGCTGAGCAGGGGCTGGGCTGTCGTACCATACACATCTGCATGGACTAGAGCGGCACTGTGTTGGGTAGTACAGCATAAAGGGTTTACTGGGCTAGCTTGTGCACCTTTGAACTTTCATTTTACTAATTGGTGGGTGTTAAGAAAGGTTGGACCCCATCTAATCAATGTTAAATCCCAGAAAACTCTTTTAACTGGAAAAATTTGACTAGTATGTCTCCATACATCCATTCTTTACATTGCTTACTGACTGAGAGCAATCTGAATTACTTCAGGACTACACGTCACATTGGAATCTCTAAGGTCTCCAATACAATCTCAAGCCTGATTCTCATTTACAGCATACATACTGCATGGGACAGGGACTTGTTGATGGATCCAGAGAGAAATTATAAACCTTTGAATTTTTATTAGTGTCTTGTATTCCTTTAATATTCAATAATGTTAAACAAGCATATGCAAATAACCCTTCAAAGTGGTGGATGGGAAGGGTCTGAAATGAAATATGCTCTATATGTTACTTTGGCACCCCTCCCCTTGGTAAGCCTACTCAGAATGGTTTATTTAATAGAAGCTGCATTAGGTAACATGTAAATCAATAATTTAGGTCATTTCAAGGTAGACAACAAATCAATAGAGATTTGTTCAACTGCCAGCCTAAGTTTCATCTATCTATCTATCTATCTATCTATCTATCTATCTATCTATCTATCTATCTATCTGTCTGTCTGTCTGTCTGTCTGTCATCTCTCTTTGTTATCTATTTTTTGACATCCACACCCTCAGATTATTCCGCTCATTCTCCCTCCGAGTGGAGGTCATCTATAGACCTCCTAGTTCACCCCTCCAGTTCCTAGATCATTTTGCTGCCTGGCTTCCACATTTCCTATCGCCTGAAATACCCATTCTCATCATGGGTGACTTTAACATCCCCATTGATAACCCAATCTCCCCTTCTGCCTCCCAGTTTCTAACTTTAACCTCTTACCTAGGCCTTCAAAATGTACTAATTCTTCTACACATGAAGTAGGCCATTCGTTTGACCTGGGGTTCTTCGCACTCTGCTCAGTATCTGACTTTTTTAACTCTCCTCTCCTGCTCTCGGACCACAACCTTCTCTCCCTTACTATCAAAAATGATCTGCCTCCTCAGGACATGCCTATCTATCAGACATACAGACATCTACATGTAATTAACACTTAGCAACTCATAGACAGTCTACAGTCCTCATTGTCCCCATCTCTTCTTTCTCCTGTCCTAATATGGATGCCATACAGAACAATGAAACTCTCAAAGTGCCTTGGATGAAGCAGCCCCCCCTACACTTTGCACCTCCCGACACAGTCGGCAACAACCTTGGCACACGCCTCACTCTCGCTTTCTTCAGCAGTGCTCGAGGTGTGAAGAACTCATGCTTAAAATTTACAGCTCTGCCCTTTACTGTACCAAATAATCCTATTTCACCTCATCTCCACACTATCTAATAATCCAAAATTACACTTTGCACTTTAGGACTAAGAAGGGAGTGAAAAGTGTCAGACGCCAATCACAGATCTCAGTGCTGAAGTACTGGACACTTATTTTAAAGTTGAAAGTGACAACATCCGGCATGATATTATCTCCCAGTCCCCAAGTAGCATCCATCCCCTTCCCTCCAACAACTCCTCTTCTTCCCTTTCAGCTATTGACTCTATAAGAGAAGTCTTTCGGCTACTCCCCTCTTATCGCCTTAATACCCGCCTTATTAATACCTGATACTATTCCCTCACAGCTCATCCAGTCTCTCTCCCCGGCTGTCACTAGTCACCTAACGAAAATATTTAACCTCTCTCTTTCTTCTGGGATTTTTTCCTCCTCTTTTAAACTTGCTGTGATAACCCATTACTGAATAAAACACCTTTTGATTTGTCCTTCGCTGCTACCTACCGACCTATAATGTGTACTTTACTGCTCTAATTGCCGGTGTTATCAAAAATCCATCCAGTCTCCTCAGATAATAGTTGTTACAATCCAGACTCTACCATTCACGAGTAGGCGTGCATCGGCACAGGTGTCGCTCTGTGTAGTTCTGCTGGGACTTGTAGTTCTAAACTATCTCCACTCCCAAAGAAATGTAATGAGACCTTTTAAAAGCTCAAGATACATAGAGCAGCACTGCAGGATGTTGTCTCAAATTAGAAAGGTTCAATCATACTCAAGACATTTCTAATTTGAGACAACATCCTGCAGTGCTGCTTTATGTACCCGTGATGTTTTAAAGGTCTCATTAGACTTCTTTGGGAGTGGTGATGGCTTAGAACTACAAGTCCCAGCAGCATTACACAGAGAGACACATTTGCAGGTGCACGCATATTCGTCAATTGTAGAGTACGGATCAGAACAACTATCTGAAGAGATTGGGTGGATTTGTGCTAACACCGGCTGTTAGAGCGGTAAATTACACGTTATAGTTGTTGTTTTATAGCTATAACTGCACCTGTCTTTACCTGCTCCAGACTGAGGTGTGTATGCTCTATTCCAATATTATATTTCTTAACTACTAACCTGTCATTATCTCTAAACTCCTGGAATGCTTGGTCTACTCACACCTAGTCCTCTATCTCTCTCCTAACTCTCTTCTAGGTCCCTAATATTCTGGTTTCCGCACTCTTCAGAAACTGTCCTTACTAAAGTATCAAACGATCTTTTGATGGATAAATCTAATGGCAAATACTCTCTACTGATTCTTCTGGATCTCTCTGCAGCATTTTACACTGTAGACCACAAACTCCAACTCAACATGCTCCACTCTATTGGCCTCAAAGATACTGTTCTCCTCTCTTGGTTTGTTCCTATTTCTCTGACCGCTAATTCAGTGTACCATTTGCTAGTTCTTCTTCTTCTGTTCCTCTTGCTGTTGGGGTTCCTTAGGGTTCAGTCCTAGGTCCTCTATTCATTTCTAAATACACAGCCGCTATTAAAGAGGCTCTGTCACCAGATTATAAGTGCCCTATTTCCTACATAATCTGATCTGCACTGTAATGTAGATTACAACAGTGGTTTTTATTTTGAAAAACGATCATTTTTGACAAAGTTATAAACAATTTTAGATTTATGCTAATTAGTTTCTTAATAGACAACTGGGCGTGTTTTTACTTTTTACCAACTGGGCGTTGTACAGAGAAGTGTATGACGCTGACCAATCAGTCACTAATCAGTGGCATACACTTCTCATTGTTCCAGCCCAGCTTCTTTCACTGCACAATCACACTGTAACAATGGGCTGGAACAATGAGAAGTGTATGACGCTGATTCGTCACTGATTGGTCAGCGTCATACACTCCTCTGTACCACACCCAGTTGGTAAAAAGTAAAAACACGCCCACTTGTCTATTAAGAAACAAATTAGCACAAATCTAAAATTGTTTATAACTTTGTCGAAAATTATCGTTTTTCAAAATAAAAACCACTGTTGTAATCTACATTACAGCGCCGATCAGATTATGTAGGAGATAGGGCACTTATAGTCTGGTGACAGAGCCTCTTTAAACATAAAAATATCAGCAGATTTGGCTTCCAGTACTATCTCTATGCTGACACCCAATTATATACATCCTCCAGTGACATCACCTCCGCTCTAATACAAAACACCAGTGATTGTGTGTCCGCTGTCTCTAACATCATGTCCTCTCTCTATCTGAAACTGACTCTTTCACAAACTGAGCATCATTTCCACCATCTACCAAGCTACCTCAACCTGATGTTTTCATTTCAGCGTGTAGTACAACCTAACTCATAGGCAGCACGCCCACTGTCTTGAGGTTATGTTGCACTCTGATATTTCCTTTATTCCTTCTATTGAATCACTTGCACTTAAATCACTTGTTACCTGCACCTCAAAAACATCTCTAGAATATGCTCTCATTGTCGCTCTGATTCATTCTCACAAACTCATTACTAATCCGTCTTCCACTCACTAAACTCTCCCCTCTCCAATCTATCGTGAATGCAACAGCCATGCTCATCTGTCTAACCAACCGCTATACCAATGCCTCTACTCTGTACCAGTCATTGCACTTGTTTCCTATTCACTTTAGAATACTCTCACCCACAAAGCCCTCCACAGTGCTGCACCTCCTTACATCTCCTCCATTATCTCTGTCTACCACCCTACCCATGCTCTACGTTCTGCCAATGACCTTAGATTAGAATCCTCTGTAATCCGAACCTCCCACTTCCGTCTCTGAGACTTTTCTCGTGCTGCACCAGTCCTCCGGTATGTGCTCCCCCAGACAATTAGATTACTTTCCAACAAAGTTTTAAGCGTGCCCTGAAAACAAATTATTTTAGACAGGCATATAACATTTCCTAATGTGACTCCCTTGCGTTACCATCCCCCCTTCCTTATTACATTAGTTATGAGAACTTGATCCCCTCATTCAGCAGTATCCCACACACTTCTTGCACCCTAATGCACTTCATGTCTGTCACACACAGCAGATACTGGCTTTTGACTGGTTCATGCAGATTTATGTGTACTACACTATGTTTATAAAACTTGGTTGGACCATTTACTAAACAAGCATTTTTTACATTTGGGGTCTCCCCTATTTCCTCATAGATTGGGTACTCAGAGCAGGGTCCTCAGTCCTCTTGTTTGATTTGTTAAATAGTTTGTTGCTTCAATGTCTGATTTTGTCTGTACAAGTTCTCTCTTAATTGTAAAGTGCTCCAGAATAAGTTGGCGCTATATAAATAATGTGATTATTTATTATTATCTATCTAATTCGTGTGTTTTAAAACAGACATTTATAATATATAATATTTAAACATTTAGATACTGTAGATGTGCACCTGCCATATATCAGTTTCCATACTGCTAGTAATTACTATCTACATAGTAGGCTGCCTCTAGCTTGCCACTTAGTTTTATTTCTTTTAGATGTGTGTTATACAATGTTACTTTCCACAGTGTATTTGTGTTTTCTGTTCACACTTGCATCTCACAACGCATAGACGGACCTTCGTCTGTCGGTTTCCACTGAGGTATCCGGATGGAGGCCCCAGTGCAGATGTGAACATAGCCTTATTTTAAAGTTTTCAGAAAATATATATTTAAATAATTCAAACAATATTTGTTTTTGCAATATATCATTGACAGCTTTAGTTAAATAAAGCTTGATACTTAATGGCTTGGTAAACCCATGTTGCAAGGTTATTACTTTGAATTTAATTTATGTCCATTAAATAAAATATGTGCACTAATAAATTCAATTAAACATGTGTAGGATACATTAAATTAAATTACTGTATTGGAGTACTTTATTGGATTACCTCTTATGCTGCATTATGACTAATGTTCATGTGTGCATGTTGTTTTTCTGTTTTGTGGTTAATTTATGAATGCTGGATACAAAGTGTTGATTTTATCAACCAATGCATGTCCCTTCACCTTATCACTTTCTGTATGACACAAGGACATCTGTAAAACAGTAAATGTGAAGGGCAAATATTAATGCAAACACAGATTAATATTGGCTGCTTTATTGCTCTTGGTATTGTCTGTCTGACTCCTAAAACTTAAAACTGCAGAACTTATTGAAAAAGAGGAAGGTCAAACAAATTCATGTAGTGATTGATCATACAAAGCCTAGGCTCTTGGTATTAGACTGCAATAAATAGCAGAAATATGAAGCATTTCTTAAATTGAAAGAATTCAAGTGGAAAGCCATAAAATAAACATTTAAAAGGGATTTTAAAGGGATTGTATCATTTTGAAAAGTTCTATTCAGGTTCGGTCATCCCAAATTGAAGTGGCTGAATGCTGCTCATTTCTCCTGTGTCAATTGAAGCATTATGTGGCACCCATTGAAATTACGTCCTCATCTATGTAATGCATAGACACAGGGTTGGACTAGCCTGTGTCACGTTGGGTTTGTGGACCCACTGGGCCGTACTGCCTTGGCGGTATGGCAGCTGGCCAACAGGGTGCAGGTCACAGTTCACAGTTCGTATAAGGTACCTGTGGCATCTTGGACAGTAGCAAGGCAGGCTCGGCTGGGACTACGCAGGCATAGGCAGAAGGACAGGCGTAGGTACAGCATGGCTACAGCACAACACGGCACTGGAACAGGATAGCACGGGATACAGGATAGAGGAACAGGAACACTGGAACTGGAAAACACTAGGAGACCATTTGCAAGACAAACTAGGATACGACAAACAACGCTCAGGCAGGGAAGCATATGGCTGGGATCTTCTTACAGCCCAGGATGCTCTGGGAGCAATCAGCTCAATTTCCCACATGCGTGCGCTTTGGCTTCCCAAGTCTGGACTGAGCTTGCGAGCGCACCCTGGTGGTCACTGCGGAACAGGATGGCCGCATGTGCAGACATCTCTGGAGAGAAGGGCGTCGACTGGATGGAAGGCGTTCGTGATCAGCGACCACGGACGTTACAGCCTGCCAGTGTACCAAATTATCTCCTGGTAGTCTCTAGTTCTGACAGACTTTCGAGCCCTTATTAGAACAGGACCACAAAGCTCAAGCAGAAGGCAACCCCAATTGAAGCTGACTTTGGAGCCAATCATCTACCTCTAAGGTCTATTTTTGAAGGGTTGAATCACAAATAACCTATCAGATCTTATTGATGAAAGGTCCTGTGTGAAAAGATAACAACATAACACCTGTATAGATGTAGGGTTGGCCCTCAAAATCATTTCCTTAGATGAGTCCAAGATATTCAAGTCCAACACTGCAAAGACACACAGTCCTCAGTTTATTAAAGAGGACCTGTCACTAGGTAATATATGTTGAACTGGTTTACTGACCTGAATATCGCTATCTCCTTAATTCCAGCGTTTTTTTATTTTTTCCTGGACCCTTTCCTGGACCCTTTCCTGATCCCTTTCTTTTTTCCCCCTTCCTCGTTCCAGAGATATGGCCAATGTTGTTTTGGCTCCCTATATGCTAATTTGCTGTAGTTAGCCAACAGGGCCTGAACTACTCTCAAGCTGCCTTGCGCTGATTGGTCAGCGTCAGAGGCAGGGGCAACAGCAAGGGCCAAGATAGATTTAAGGTGCTCTATACTGCTGTCAGTTATTGACAGCAGTATAAAGCACCTAAACTGGATTCAGCCAGCAAATGGTTCTGTGAAGAAGTGGTTAGGGTTTTGACAGCCAGATTAGGAGAACTGGTCTTAACTCTAAATCCCACCTCTGGTCAGGATGATCAGTACAATGTGTCCTGCTCAGATTGGAGAGTGCTTAAAATTGTAAGGCTCTATTCACATCAGGATTGAGCCCTACATTTGGTGTATACACCAGGTAAAGCACCTGGCATATATGTGAAATGTACACATAGCACTCCATTCATCCCAACGGAGGCCAAAAGAATAGAAAAGTGTAGTCTACTATTTACTACCTGAGGAATTAGTCAAAAAATGTATACCGCACAATTTCCTTTTTTTAAAATAGTAAATGTATAAGAGCAAAAACTGGAATATACAGGCGCTGCTTGGTTGTAAAATGAACAAATAGATGTATTAGGTAAGTGAGGTACAGATGCAACGCGTTTCAACGCCGGACTGGCGTCTTCGTCAGGCAAGATACAGATGCAACGTTTTTCAACGCCGGACTAGCGTCTACGTCAGTTGCTCTTATACATTTGTGTTGCTCTTATACATTTACTATTTCTGGCAACCCCTCCGGGTGTTTGCGTTTGGGATTGGCAGCAGCTTATTTTACATTGCAAATACCTGCCAGTACTTGCAACCACAAGGTGAGCAATTTTTCACCATTGTGCTCTTCTAAATTACTATCTGAACTGCACTATGTGCGCCGTGTCCTTTTTACTTTGTTTTAGTACTTTTTTTAAATGGGAGACTATGGGCGATTGTATGCCTTTACAGTGGCATACGTGAGAGCCTTCCTTCAGAGGTATATATCGGACAATATTCCGGATGTATACATCTGACTTAAGGTGTTATGTAAACAGAGCCTAAGGTATTGTATTTCTTTTAACCCCTTAACGACCGGCGTATAGTGTTTTTACGTCGGTCGTTTAGGGTAGTTCTTCTGAAGTGTCGGCTTTTCACGTCGGCACTTCAGAAGAACTTTTCTGCCATCGTGCAGGGATCTCCTGAAGTAACAGCCTCAGGCTTCAGGGCAACGTTCGGAGACCACTAGCAGTGGTCTCCGATCATATTTAGCCCCTCAGATGCGGTGCTCAATAGCAAGCGCCACATCTGAGTGGTTTGGGAGGGAGGGGGCCGCATCGGAGCTGTTTTCGCGGGGGATCTCCTGAAGACCGGGCTGCTGGTAACAGCCTCGGGCTTCAGGGCAATGATCGGAGACCACTAGCATTGGTCTCCGATCATATTTAACCCCTCAGATGCGGCGCTCAATAGCAAGCGCCACATCTGCGTGGTTTGGGAGGGAGGGGGCTGCATCGGAGCGGATTTCGCGGGCATCACAGCCAAGGCTTCAGAGAGATGATCGGAGACCAATAACAGTGGTCTCCCTTCATGTGATCACTGTGAGAACCATTGGTCACAAAATGTAAACAAAGTGTTTCTCCTCCCTGTCTCTCTGTCTCTCCTCACACTTGTTACTTTGTATGAGAAGAGACGGAGAGAGAATTTTACAGTGACACCAAAGACACAAAATTACTAAAAATCTAATATATGAACTTTATATAAACTTCAACTGTATACCTAGGCTAGGGTTATCCTTAGGGTTAATCTAGGGTTATTCTAGGTTCTATTTTAGAGTTAGTCTAGGGTTAGCCTAGGTTTAGTCTAGGGTTAGCCTAGGTTTAGTCTAGGGTTAGCCTAGGGTTTTTGTGTAGCGTACGTGTGTGACGTCTGTGAATTTTTTTGTGCAAAAAAAATAAATATATATATGTAAAAAAAAAAGTTTTATAGTCTACGTGTTTGTTCGACATCAGTTTTTAGTGGAGCGTGCTTTTGTGACATCCATGTATTTTTGTCTGTGAAAAAAAAAAAGTAAGGAAAAAATAATAAATTTGTCTGCGTGTGTGTCTGGATACAATCTTTGTCATACGTGTGTGTAATTACAATCCCCCAGAATATATTGAGTGGGTACCCACAGAGTCATTTTCCCCTAATATCCCAGAATTATTGCCACACCAGGGATAAATATTAATGTGGAAAATTTTACAGCGCCGAATTTAAAAAAATATATTTATTACAGATGAACTATTGGAGCTGGTTGTTAACCAAACCAATCTGTATGCTCGCCAATTCCTTGCTGAAAAGCCAACGTCCTCAATGCAAGGCAGTGGCACCCCACAAATACTGGCGAACGTAAAAAATATCAGGGCTCATCCTCAACATGGGGTTAACGAAAAAGCCCTCAATCCGGTCATATTGGGCAATAAGCCCTATACATGCCACACCTATTTTTCCAGCCGTTATGACCAGAAGCAGATATGAAGTGCTCATTTTAACGACAATCACCAGCCCCCCCCCCCCCCCCCGTAGTGATCCAGGCCGTGACCGCCTGTATAAAATAAGGCCCCTGATAAAAATTTTGGAGGAGTCATTTATGCTGGTGTACAACCCGGAAAAAAACCTGGCGGTGGATGAATCGCTGATGAGTTACAAAGGCAGGCTCTCATTCCGCCAGTACATCCCCCTCAAAGAGAGCAAAATATGGGGTTAAAATCTACAAGCTCTGTGTGAGCGGTACAGGCTACACATCTGCCTTTAGAATTTATGAAGGCAAAGACCGTGATATTAACCCCCCAGGATGTCCCAGTGAGCTAGGATGCAGTGGCAAAATAGTCTGGGACTTGATGCAGCCTCTGCTGAATATGGGTTATCAGTTATACACTGATAACTTCTATACCAGCGTCCCCTTGTACAAGCACCTGCATGCCGCTGACACAGGGGCTTGCGGAACAATCCGCAAAAACAGAAGGGGCTTGCCACAGGAGCTTGTGAGAAAACGCCTGAGAAGGGGGGAATCAAGTGTTCTTTGCAGTGGAAACCTTCTTGCAATAAAATTTAATGACCGCAAGGATGTGTTCATGCTAAGCACTGTTCACACAGACACAAAAGTGATAGTGAGGGAACGTGGTGCCACCTCTGATAAAGAGAAGCCGGTCTGCATCACAGACTATAATAAATTCATGGGGGCAGTGGATTTGCCTGACCAGGCTTTACAGCCATACCTGGTGCAAAGAAAATCCTGCGCCTGGTATAAAAAGGTGGCCATCCACCTTATTCAGATGGCAACATTCAACGGCTTTGTGCTGTACAAAAAAATCAAATGGGCAAAATACTTTTTTAAAATTTCTGGAGAACATAATTGAACACCTTTTATTTGAGTCCCCTGACCCCAGGCACAGCCATGAGGCAAAAGATGTCTGACGGCTTGTGGAACGTCACTTTAAACACCCTGTGCCGGCTACTGAAAAAAAAACAATACCCCCAAAAGCGATGCAGAGTGTGCAGCAAAAATGGCATACGAAGGGACACACCATTTTATTGCCCTACATGTCCCTCTAATCCTGGTCCCTGTAACTATCCATGCTTTGAAATTTATCATACAGTCCCACATTAATAACTTTCACACTGTTTTTGTAGGGAAAACCAAAAGGGAGGGTTGCTTATTGGATTAGGGAGAACCAAAAGGGAGGGTTACTTTATGCATAATATTTCACTGTAAAAATGCAGCAATACTGTATTATTTCTTTCCACCTATTAAAAATACTCACAATACCCCTAGATGAACATTAGCAGGACATTTATATTTGTCAAAATGACCTGCAGTACCACAGCAAATATAGCGTGGTTCACTAAAATCAGCTCTGGCGTAAAAGGGCCTTCAAAAGCCAAAATGGGCTCCTTCTATGATATGCCCTATAACGGGTCCATATAATAGATTAGACACACATATTTGGTATCGCCTTACACGGGAGAAATAGCAGAATGTGGAAAGGTGTCACTTTTACCAGTATGTCATATAATGTTTTGAAATGGCTTAAGAAAAGTGACACTTTTGTAAAAAAAAATGCAATTTACATTTTTTTGGCCCAAGTTTGGCCAAATTCTGTAAAAAGTGTGAAGGGTTAAAAGAGACATTGAACCGCTGGATTTAGATTTTAGAGTGTCTAGTTTGTAGAACACAATGTTCAAAGTCCATTACCCATACATTACTACCATGGTGTAAAAAACAAAATTAAGACATTTTAGTGCGCAATTGAAAAAAGGGGCACTTGTGTTTTATACTATATTTCTGGTCAAAAAAAATAAACTACACCACCAAGTCAGGTGTCCTTGTGATCAGGTTAAATGAAAAAATATATTTCTATACATTTGTATGATACAACTACTTTTATTTTCAAATTGTTATATTTTAAATGATGAAAAATCCAAATTTTTCTTTTTTCCTGTCTTTCCACAAAAATGATACCTATACATATATATCACAAAAAGGAAGCACTACATGTCCCAAGAAAACAGTGCAAAATTCACATCGATACATAAAACACATACAGAGTGAGGGTGGATTCACACAATCGTGTATTGGGTCCGTGCGGGCCGCGTGGTTTTCACGCGCCACGCACAGACCAACACAAGTCTATGGGGCAGTACAGACAGTCCGTGCTTTTTGCGCAGTGTTTGTCCGCTGCGCAAAAAGCGCGACATGGTCAATATCTCCGCATATTTCGCGCATCACGTACCCATTGAAGTCAATGGGTGCGTGAAAACCACGCAGGTCGCATGGAAGCACTTCCGTGCGAACTGCCTGTTTCGCGCACCAGCTGTCAAAAGGATGAATGTAAACAGAAAAGCACCACGTGCTTTTCTGTAAACAAACATCCAAACGGAGTGTCTTTGAGATGAGCGAACCCGGACAACCGAACCGAACTTCACCGGGTTCGGCCGAACTCGTTTTGGCCAAACCCGGCAAAAAAATTTCCGGTACGCGACGTCAGGAGATAGTCACTGTCCAGGGTGCTGAAAGAGTTAAACTGTTTCAGCACCCTGGACAGTGACTTCCGATCCCAATATACATGAACGTGTAAAGTTCTGACTTACCGATAACTCCCGGCTTCTTCCTCCAGTCTGACCTCCCGGGATGACAATTCAGTCCAAGTGACAGCTCCAGCCAATCACAGGCCAAGCACAGGCTGCAGCGGTCACATGGACTGCGGCATCATCCAGGTAGGTGGGGCCCGATGTCAAGAGGCGCGTCACCAAGGACGCGTCACCAAGGCAACGGCCGGGAGGGAAGTTCTCGGTAAGTACGAACTTTTTCTTTTTTTTTTAACAGGTTTCTCGATATTGTGATCGGCATTCACTGTCGAGGGTGCTGAAAGAGTTAACTGCCGATCAGTTAACTCTTTCAGCACCCTGGACAGTGACTGACGTCGACTAGACTCATCTCTATGATGGCGGCTGCGCAAAAATCACGCAGCCGCGCATCATACACGGATGACACACGGAGCTGTCAAGTGGTTTTTGCGCGCGCAAAACGCTGCGTTTTTTGCGCGCGCAAAAACGCAACGTTCGTCTGAATAAGCCCTTATACTGCGTTACATCTGTGAATAGCAAAACTGCGAAAATTGCTCTGGTCACTAAGGTTTAAAAGACCTTCGCTATTAAGGGGTTAATAAAAAAAAACATGTGAATATCAACAGTAAACAATGTAACTGCAATCTCAGGGCTTCCTGGAATAGCTCATTATTTTTATTTACATGCAATTCATTCTCAGTAACTTCCTGGGAAATAAGGGTTACCTACAAAAGGCAAATTGAGGAGCAGCTTAATTCCTTTTCTTTATTCTTTTCTAGTTTACAGATTGATATGTGCTTCTTGATTGCCTCATAGGAGGGTAGGTTATGAAGCTAGACAAAGCATTTATAGAATGAGAAAGACTTACAGTGGAGAAAAAAAAACAAAATTAAAGGAAAAAAAAATTCAAGAATTCAAGTAATGAACCTGAAAACCTGTTGGAAAGGCTGCAATAGATTGGGTGGTAGAGACATATATTCTGTGGTATGTTATAATGGGAGAAAAGCGTTGTATTATAGATATTTAGATTAAAGGGGGTATTCTGTGTTAGAAAAAACATTCTCAAATACCCTATTAGGATTTTTCGAGTTTATAATCTCTCATTCAGGACCTTTATCAATATACATGTTACAAAAAACAACTCTTTCTCTCTTTCTAGAGGACCCAGCACGGCTGTGCGTTACATAGGCAGCCCGATGGGTACTATGTAATGCTTTGTTTTCCCTGTGGTGGCACTTCAGGGAAATTGAGCACTTACTGGCAGATTTTCCCATAGATTACAACTGATTGATGGGGGTCCCAGCACAGGGACACACATAATTAGCTTATTGTAAAGGGACCCTTCTAACAAGTAGGAATTGTTTGAAAGCAGACAACCCCTTTAAATAATGTCCTACCAAGTTCCCACTAAGACTACAGATGGTCCCTTGAGGTATCAGCAGTAAGACTCCCTGTGATCAGCTTATTTTCTAAGAATCCTTCTAACAAAAAGGGATTTTCAAAAACAGACAACCCCTTTAGGTGAATATTTTTAAACAATTTTAATAAAGGGAGAGAAAAACAGAGGGCATATAGTAAGGGTATGTTCACACGCACTAATTACGGACGTAATTCGGGCGTTTTTGCCCCGAATTACGTCCGAAAATAGCGCCTCAATAGCGTTGACAAACATCTGCCCATTGAAAGCAATGGGCAGACGTTTGTCTGTTCACACGAGGCGTATATTTATGCGCCGCTGTCAAATGACGGCGCGTAAATAGACGCCCGCGTCAAAGAAGTGACCTGTCACTTCTTTGGCCGTAATTGGAGCCGTTATTCATTGACTCCAATGAATAGCAGCGCCAATTACGTCCGTAATGGACGCGGCGTTCAAGCGCCTGCACATGCCGTTACGGCTGAAATTACGGGGATGTTTTCAGGCGGAAACATCCCCGTAATTTCAGCCGTTACGGACGCTGTCGTGTGAACATACCCTAACAATGGATACTGATCTTCCGGTAATTCCCACTGTAATTAATATTATCTCAATTACAATGTGTTGGGCAGTCTGTATTGGACGAGTATTGATCAGGATCTTAGATTATTGAATATAGGATAGAACATTTCAAAGTGAAAACATAAATAGAGCACCTCCATAATAACCTAAATAGGTGTACAGTATAATAGGATATAAAAGGGTATAGTGCTTATCACATCACATTGATTATCTTTTTTCTATTACCGTACATTTCAGATGACAACACCTTAATACCTTGGATTCTTAGTTTTAAACAAGGAAATGCTGTTGAAGAAAAACAAAATAAAATGTTAATAAAAGAAAATGGATTATTTTTTATATATGGACAGGTAAGGTTTAATACAAGTGTAAGTATCTGTTCTGGGTCTGAGTTTTTACATTATTTGCTAAAATGACACATGAGAACCACATTTTTAATTGTTTTTATCATTTTTAATGTAATAATTGTTTTCTTTCTTACCAACAATGTTTATTTAATGGCCCTCATATTTTCTGTAAATTGTTTGCAATACGACAGCAACACCCAGATCCACTGTGATTCTATTTGGATCAAACTTATCAAAATACTTAATATACATCCAGGATTTTAATGAAGTTAGTCATGTTGTCACTACTTCATAAATCCAATATAATGAATCCTTCATTTCTTCTTGCTCACTGTGACTTGTCGACACACATTTAACGGCGATTCAGATGTATTGCAGCCTTTTCCTCCCATTCACTTCAATGGGAGAAAAGGCTGTAGCACCTGTGAATTGCCGGTAAATGCTTGTCTACGATTCAGTGAGCAAGAAGAAATGAAGGTGAACCAGTGCTCATACGAGCGCTGCGGCCCCTTCAAAGCAGCTGATCCACGGGGTTCTTGAAAGTCGGACCCCTATCCATCAGCTATTCATGGCCTATCCTGAGGATAGACCATAATTTTTTAGTGGCTGGAAAACCCCTTTAAAGGGAAGGTGTCATGATTTTTTATTTTTTTTTAAATCATATTGCTTTTAATATGATATTAACATACATTTTATTTATTTGTGTTCTCATGTTCTACTTTTTACTTTGTTCTTACTTTTTTCATCTCTGTATGTGTTGGTTAACGACACATACACAGATGGAATATGGCACATACAACCCCATAGAGAATGCGAACGGGAGCCGTTCCATTCTCTGAAGCGTAGGCCGTCTCTGTGGGAACAGCACATGCGCCGCTCCCACACAGACCAAAACGGAGCTGGTTCGCAGAGCGAAATCCGGCGCCATTTTCATGTGAACCGGAAGTCACTGCCGGACAGTAAGATGACGACTACCGGCCGCTGTTTCCGGCCATATGTTCAAGGAAGCGATGGCGCAAGGAATAGGAGCGTAGACCAACGGAGGCGGCAGGAGAAGGTAATTTATGTTCGTGTATGTGATGTGTGTATTATGTTCGTGTATGTTCGTGTTATACTGTCTGCTGAGCCCTGTATCTAATCCTCCTACACTGTGCAGTCGCTCAGAAAATGGCGGCACACAGTGTAGGAGGTTTGAAGATTCAAACCCTTCCTTCTCCTGGCACTAGCCAGAAGAAGAGAGGGGGGATTGTGTGAGGACACTAGAGAGAGTGTGTCCACCCTAAATTTAAAGCATAAATCAATGAGGTTGCTTTACCACATTGACCATGCTGCAATTTTGGGAACTGCTCCATCTAGTGACCTGCACATGGAAATGTTATAAATTAGAATCTAATTTATAATATTTCCTGACTTGTGAAAAAATTAAAAAAATTAAAACAATGTGTAATCACGTAAATAATAATTGTTTAACTGAAGATTTTTTTTTTTTCTAGCGACACATTCCCTTTAAGCTGAAATTTTGCAGCTGTGAATAAAGACAACTTGCTTTATCACTAAATCAACAGGCATTTTTTGCTTATATATATATATATATATATATATATATATATATATATATATATATATATATATACAGTACACAAGAAAATGGCGACAGCACACTGCGAACACTAATGTCACCTAAGCCACTAAAAATAAATAAATATACATTAATGTGCTGTTCAAACTTTTGTTGTGTTTATGTGATTCATATATGTGGGGTTAGTGACTGCCTCCATTTTTTGTTCTTGCACTCCTCCCATACTGTCCTGGGGGATTTTAATTAGTTTAATGCTGGTTCCTACCATCCCCAGATATATGTAGGCCGTGTCCCAGTTCTAGGTGTATGTGCAGCGTAGGTTCCCACCTTATAGAGGTCACCTTGTCTTGGCAGGTGGGCTCACAGCATTTGATCAAAATGTGCGCTAAAACCTCCCTATTGTAAGTAGATTTAGCAGTAATGCATATTTATTTATATTTAGTGGCTTAGGTGGCATTAGTGTTCGCAGTGTGCTGTCGCCATTTTTTTGTGTGCTGTATAAATTTGCCGTTACAGGCGTTCTTGCACCTGTATACACGTTTTGTTTCATTTTGCTGGAACGTTCTTTTCAAACTTTTGGGTTGTTTATGTGATTTATATATATATATATATATATATATATATATATATATATATATATATATATATATATATACACATATATACATACATACAGTGAAGGAAATAAGTATTTGATCCCTTGCTGATTTTGTAAGTTTGCCCACTGTCAAAGACATGAACAGTCTAGAATTTTTAGGCTAGGTTAATTTTACCAGTGAGAGATAGATTATATTTAAAAAAAAAAACAGAAAATCACATTGTCAAAATTATATATATTTATTTGCATTGTGCACCGAGAAATAAGTATTTGATCCCTTTGGCAAACAAGACTTAATACATGGTGGCAAAACCCTTGTTGGCAAGCACAGCAGTCAGACGTTTTTTGTAGTTGATGATGAGGTTTGCACACATGTTAGATGGAATTTTGGCCCACTCCTCTTTGCAAATCATTAAGATTTCGAGGCTGTCGCTTGGCAACTCAGATCTTCAGCTCCCTCCATAAGTTTTCGATGGGATTAAGGTCTGGAGACTGGCTAGGCCACTCCATGACCTTAATGTGCTTCTTTTTGAGCCACTCCTTTGTTGCCTTGGCTGTATGTTTCGGGTCATTGTCATGCTGGAAGACCCAGCCATGAGCCATTTTTAATGTCCTGGTGGAGGGAAGGAGGTTGTCACTCAGGATTTGACGGTACATGGCTCCATCCATTCTCCCATTGATGCGGTGAAGTAGTCCTGTGCCCCTAGCAGAGAAACACCCCCAAAACATAATGTTTCAACCTCCATGCTTGACAGTGGGGATGGTGTTCTTTGGGTCATAGGCAGCATTTCTCTTCCTCCAAACACGGCGAGTTGAGTTAATGCCAAAGAGCTAAATTTTAGTCTCATCTGACCACAGAACCTTCTCCCAATCACTCTCAGAATCATCCAGATGTTCATTTGCAAACTTCAGACGGGCCTGTACATGTGCCTTCTTGAGAAGGGGGACCTTGCGGCACTGCAGGATTTTAATCCATTACGGCGTAATGTGTTACCAATAGTTTTCTTGGTGACTGTGGTCCCAGCTGCTTTGAGATCATTAACAAGTTCCCCCCGTGTAGTTTTCGGCTGAGCTCTCACCTTCCTCAGGATGAAGGATACCCCACGAGGTGAGATTTTGCATAGAGCCCCAGATCGATTTCGATTGACAGTCATTTTGTATGTCTTCCATTTTCTTACTATTGCACCAACAGTTGTCTCCTTCTCACCCAGCGTCCTACTTATGGTTTTGTAGCCCATCCCAGCCTTGTGCAGGTCTATGATCTTGTCCCTGACATCCTTAGAAAGCTCTTTGGTCTTGCCCATGTTGTAGAGGTTAGAGTCAGACTGATTAATTGAGTCTGTGGACAGGAGTCTTTTATACAGGTGACCATTTAAGACAGCTGTCTTTAATGCAGGCACCAAGTTGATATGGAGCGTGTAACTGGTCTGGAGGAGGCTGAACTCTTAATGGTTGGTAGGGGATCAAATACTTATTTCTCTGTGCACAATGCAAATAAATATATATAATTTTGACAATGTGATTTTCTTTATTTTTTTAAATATAATCTATCTCTCACTGGTAAAATTAACCTAGCCTAAAAATTCTAGACTGTTCATGTCTCTGACAGTGTGCAAACTTCCAAAATCAGCAAGGGATCAAATACTTATTTCCTTCACTGTATATATATATATGTATATATATATATATATATATATATATATATATATATAGATAGATAGATAGATAGATAGATAGCTTCCATTAATTATTCAATTGCACTTACATGTATAAAAAAAATGCTTATGTTGTAAACCAATATTCTCTGAATCTATGAGGCTGGGTTCACACGAGCGTGTTACGTCCGTAATGGACGGAACGTATTTCGGCCACAAGTCCCGGACCGAAGACACTGCAGGGAGCCGGGCTCCTAGCATCATAGTCATGTACAATGCTAGGAGTCCCTGCCTCGCTGTGGGACAACTGTCCTGTACTGTAATAATATTTTCAGTACAGGACAGTAGTTCCACGGAGAGGCAGGGACTCCTAGCATCGTACATAACTATGATGCTAGGAGCCCGGCTCCCTGCAGTGTGTTTGGTCCAGGACTTGGGGCCGAAATACGTTCCGTCCATTACAGACGTAACATTCTCGTGTGAACCCAGCCTTAAGCACATTTTGCCATTTCTTTATCATGGTGTGGTAACTTTAGATGGTTAAAGAGGCTCTGTCACCAGATTATAAAATCCCTATCTCCTATTGAATGTGATCGGCGCTGCAATGTAGATAACAGTAAAGGTTGTTTTTGTTTTTTTTTTAAAACAATAATTTTTGCCCAAGTTATGAAGCTATTTTAGATTTATGCAAATGAGTTTTTCAATGGACAACTGGGCGTGTTCTCTCGTTTTACCAACTGGGCGTGTATTCTGTTTTTACCAACTGGGCGTGTTTACTCGTTTTACCAACTGGGCGTTGTGAATAGAAGTGTATGACGCTGACCAATCAGCGTCATACACTTCTCATCATTCCCACCCAGCTTCTTTTACTTCACAGACACACTGCGTGTTTTCGTGAGATCACACTGTGACGTCACTTCCTCCATCGTGTCGGACGAGAGAAGACACATCGGCTTCAGGCGTCCGAGATATGCTGCTGCAGATTCAACTGTACCCTCTCGGACTCCTGGAGCCGATGTGTCTTCTCTCGTCCGACGCGATGGTGAAGGACCTGTGGGAGGAAGTGACGTCACAGTGCGATCTCGCGAGAACACACTGTGTGTCTGTGCAGTGAAAGAAGCTGGGTGGGAATGATGAGAAGTGTATGACGCTGATTGGTCAGCATCATACACTTCTATTCACAACGCCCAGTTGGTAAAAACAGAATACACGCGCAGTTGGTAAAATGAGAAAACATGCCCAGTTGTCCATTGAAAAACTTATTTGCATAAATCTAAAATTGCTCATAACTTGGGCAAAAATGATCGGTTTTAAAAAAAAACAAAAAAACTTTACTGTTATTTACATTGCAGCGCCGATCACATTCAATAGGAGATAGGGATTTTATAATCTGGTGACAGAGCTTCTTTAATTAAAACCACAGGGGATCTCTTTTTTGCGACCATAATACGGCCACTAAAATGCTGCCATATTACAGCCGTGTGAAACCAACTGCCAGATATTCCCGAAAACGGCTGCCAGCTATTCCAAGAGTCTTGAACAGAGCAAGGCAGGTTGGCAGAGGAGAATTTTTTAAATATAATATTATAGTAGAAATTACAGAAAAAAATATTTTTGTCCGAAATGTATAACTATTAATAAAATTATTATTTTTTTTTTTACAGGTTTGGTATAGGGATTATGTGTTTGCCATGGGTCATGTAATCCAGAGGAAAAAAATACATATAGTGGGTGATGATCCAAGCTTGGTAACTCTGTTTACATGCATACAAAATATGCCAGCGTCTAATCCAAACAATTCCTGTTTCACAGCAGGTAAATGGTGACCTTACACAACGATTCAAATGTATTAGGGTGAAGGACACATCAATATTAGTAACTTGTCATGTTATGTTAGTACATTACAACATTGTGTCCTAACTCTGTCTATAGTGTTACACTGTATCACCACCATCTGTAGAGAGATGTTACATTTGCATCACAACTGCAATAGTATATGATATAGTGATCAGTATTGTGCATTTCCATGTTTAAAACTAGTAAATAGATTTCTAACTATTCAAGCGAATTTATAAAACATATGGCTCCTGCATCTCTGCCATGGTCCACCTCTAGCTCATATACAGCTCCTAAGTTGTTTCTGCTTGTACCTGCCCAATACCAGGAATCCTGGGTCTCCTAAAAATTATAGACAATATGGGATTCCTTATTAAATGGTCATTGGAACCAGCAATCATTACGGACCATCAGTTATCCTACAGAGGTATTTTACATTAAATTATGGAAAAAAGAGGAAATCTCCAGCTCACCTTGTATGTAGACTTGTAATGCTTGTCGCGCTCGGGTCCTCGTGTCGGCACACGATCGGAAGTAGAAGCAAAGTACAGAAATTTGGATCCAGCGCTGATGTGGGTAAAAAGGAAAAAAGGAAACTTTTTCCAAGTTTTATTTGATCGTTTAAAAACAAAATGGGCAGGATGGTATCCTAGTACAGAGGGAGGTTCAATGGTGTAGATAGCCTACGCGTTTCAGACGCCTCCTGCGTCCTTACTCATGGCTTATGCTAGAATACTGACATGTGCTGCTGGGCTTTGTATCCGGTCCGACATGTGTCTCTTGATTGCGTTCCAGGTAGGGAAAATTCCTTGGAACGCAAACAGGAGCTAAAATACGATGCTGAATTCTGCCATAGAGATGTAAGAACCCTGAGTTGATAAGAGGGTGAGTTTTCTCAATATTCTAAACTAACTAGAGAATTCCCTTAATTTAGTTTATGGTTACATTGTTTTGTGCCGTGTCATGATTATATATACTGTACATATCGGATTATGTTGGCTGAAGTTACTTACACGGTCAATCTGATATCCTGGATTACATTTTGGGGGAAAACACTCCTGCAACGAGATGCGGGTTGGATCATTTTTATTTTATCTCTACGATCCCAGCATGTGGGAAAAAGGGTTGAAGTGTAGGGGAAAGTGCCTGGTTTAAAAAGTTTGTTTGTTGTGGATTGCATAATATTGCATTTATTTAAAAATCAGAACTATTATGTTGTTGAGGTCGTGATTACGATTCTGTTTTGGTAATCTAAGCGGTACATGAACCCAGATAGTCAGTAATATTCTTGAAACAAAGTAAAAGGAAGTGTGAATAGGATGGCTAAAAACGTACGTATCAAAAATGTGTGCATGTGTTGCTGGTTAAAAATAAACAAGAGGAGACAATTGTGGAGTGTTAGCAGGTAAAGTTTCTATTATTATAATTGGCCGTGTTTCAGACATACCAGGGAAAAGAAACAATTTTTTATTATTTATTTCCTGCTTTGTGTTTATGTAATGGATGCATATTATATTGCACTGGAGAAAGAGGAAAAAGTTTCCTTTTTACCCACATCAGCGCTGGATCCAAATTTCTGTTCTTTGCTTCTACATTAAATTATGTAATTCAGGCACTATTCAGGTATTCAGTTAAGCCAGTTTCATGGCTAAATTATAACACCTGCACCTCCTGTGGTTTTACTGAACCAAACTCAGACAATATAACACACAATGAGCCTAATATAAGACACCCTAGAGCCCAAGTTCAGTTCAGTTGAACTGTGGGGGATTCAGGTTTGAGGGCATCAATACAGATGTTAAAAAATGGTTGTAAGGGGGGATTCACACGAGCGTGTATTCGGTCCGTGCGGGACGCGTGGTTTTCACGCGCCACGCACAGACCAATACAAGTCTATGGGGCAGTACAGACAGTCCGTGCTTTTTGCGCAGCGTTTGTCAGCTGCGCAAAAAGCGCGACAGGTTCAATATCTCCGCGTATTTCGCGCATCACGCACCCATTGAAGTCAATGGGTGCGTGAAAACCACGCAGGTCACACGGAAGCACTTCCGTGCGAACCGACTGGAACAGCGCACCAGCTGTCAAAAGGATGAATGTAACCAGAAAAGCACCACGTGCTTTTCTGTTTCCAAACATCCAAATGGAGTGTCTTTGAGATGAGCGAACCCGGACAATCGAACCGAACTTCACCGGGTTCGGCCGAACTCGTTTTGTCCGAACCCGGCAAAAAAATTTCCGGTACGCGACGTCCGGAGATAGTCACTGTCCAGGGTGCTGAAAGAGTTAAACTGTTTCAGCACCATGGACAGTGACTACCGATCCCAATAAACATGAACCTGTAAAAAAAAACGAAGTTCTGACTTACCGATAACTCCCGGCTTCTTCCTCCAGTCTGACCTCCCGGGATGACAATTCAGTCCAAGTGACAGCTCCAGCCAATCACAGGCCAAGCACAGGCTGCAGCGGTCACATGGACTGGCGCGTCATCCAGGGAGGTGGGGCCCGATGTCGAGAGGCGCGTCACCAAGGACGCGTCACCAAGGCAACGGCCGGGAAGTTCTCGGTAAGTACGAACTTTTTCTTTTTTTTAAACAGGTTTTTCGATATTGTGTTCGGCATTCACTGTCGAGGGTGCTGAAAGAGTTAGCTCTTTCAGCACCTTGGACAGTGACGGGCATCGACTAGCCTCATCTCTATGATGGCGGCTGCGCGAAAATCACGCAGCCGCGCATCATACACGGATGACACACGCAGCTGTCAAATGGTTTTTGCGCGCGCAAAACTCTGCGTTGTTTGCGCGCGCAAAATGCAACGTCCATCTGTATCTGCCCTAATACAGTTGTTTGAAACCAACCTTAGGAAATGAAAAAGTCAATCAAAATATTTTCCTGAATGAAAATTTAAAGCTCTTTTAAAAACCATTTAATAAAATATCACAGTATTATCTGATCATGTGTGTCCTTGTGCTCGGACCCCCAGCAATCAGCTACAATCTGTGAAAAACCTGGCAGTAAGGCATGACTCATGCACACGACGTAGCCATGTGCACAGCTGTGATGTTCGGGTCGGATGGCCACAGAGTGTCACCGCGGGCCGCCGGCAAATCACGGGCCATGCACATGGCCGCACGCATTAATTTTTATGAGCCTGGGCCATGCACGGACCATGGAAACCATGGTTGTGTGCATGGGCCCATTGAAATGAATGGGGCCGGAATTCACCCACAGATTTGCGGGTGGATTGCGGCCGCAAAAATACGTTCGTGTACATGGAGCCTAAGTGTTATATTTCTCTACAGCACCACCACAGGAGAAATGAAGCATTACACAGTTCCCATTCAAATCAATTTGTTGCCTGTGTAATGCAGGACAGTGCCACGATGGGTGCATGGGTCGTACCGCTAAAGTGGGATAGCAGCTGGCCAACAGGATACCAAGTCACAGTCTATAGTACGGATAAGGGTACCTGTGGTAAGTTCAGACAGTAGCGATGGTAGGCTCAGAAGGGACCATGGAAGCAGGCAGGCACCAGGCGGAATGTAACAAGGAAGGCCTAGTAAACAGCACAGCACGACTCCAACTGTTAACGGCACTGGAACAAAGTAGCACGGGATACAGGATACAGGTAGCAGGGATGGGAACACTGGGAACTGGAAAACACTTAAGGGACCATTTGCAAAGACTAACATAGGTAACACAATAATGCTCAGGTGATGCAGGAAGGGGCGGGATCCTTCTTATAGTCCAGGGTGATCAAGGGCTAATTTGGTATCTAATTCAGGCGCACGCTGGCCCTTTAAGACCGGGCACGAGCGTGTGCGCGCACCCTATGGGACAAAGTAGAGTGAAGTGGAAGTGAGCAGAAGTGAGCGCTAGCGTCTCCTGAGGAGGAGATGCGGGCCAGCGCTCACTGATCCATGGCTGCGGCCATCAGGAGGTGAGTAATCCCGACGGTCCGCGACCATGGGTGTTACAGACAGGACAGGTCCTCCAGAGTAGGAGACATTCTTTGTACTTGCTCTCCACTCTAACCAAGACATGAAGGTCTGAACAGAGGTTTGCACTTTCTTTAATTTAAAACATCCTTATTAGAATATATGAACATGGATTTTCTAAACTAGACAGCCGTGTCAGATAGATGGATTAAAAATAATAACATAATATTGCCTTATTGTGTCGTATGAGTATATATTGCCAGTTGCTCCCATTATTCAGTAACAATACTGATTACAAAGGTGTTAACCTAAGGTAAAAACAAAATCAGAGCAAAATTGAAGCAATCTTTAACTTGACTCCTAGTGCATTAAACGCATGGCAGGAAACTTTAACTTGGCTTTTCAATTACTTTTGTTGTGTGATATCACTCTGCTGCAAGTTATTAGAGTCAAGATAAATTTTGCTACATCTGTAGGGTGGGAGTATTGCTTACAGTAGTTATATTGATATAAACTATATAAAGTACATTTATTTTAACTTAAACAGAATTTTTCGCTAAAATCTGCATACCACCGGTGAACATAACTTAATGAGTTGTCTTCTATGCAGCACTTTCCGTTATTCCAGTGCATGAAAGCTGGGTGAAAACCAATATAGTTGCTATTACTGATTCTATTTGGCATGCAGTTTCCCACCATTTTTTATACATTGTTTTTATTTTCTAGGAATTGCAAAATTGGATGAAGGTGATGAACTGCAGCTTATAATACCAAGAAACAATGCAAACATCTCTTTAAATGGACATGGTACTTTCTTTGGGGCGATTAAACTCTTGTGAATAGAGAAACAAAAGAAGATTTTTTTTTCCTGTTGCATTCACTGTGGGAGGGGAATAACAGTATTGTGACAGACTGATGTCAAAACAGGAAATAAATATGCAATGAGCTTTGATTATTTTGAGAAATCCAGTAATAGTATATACTATTAGTGCAGAATTTATTTCAACAGTTCTTTCTGTAAGTCATTGTCAGGTTTTTTTTTAATAAACATTTCCATGCAAGTTTAGAGGGAATCTGTCAGCAGTTTTAAGGCCTTAAAAAAGCTGACAAAGTAATATAGGGGAGGGGGAGGGCATTTTGAAAATATACCTTTTTTCCTGACCATGCAAATTGCATGACTGAGAAACCGATGTTTGATTCTCCCGTTTCAGCCGTCACTCAGAGCAGGTGGGCGGGGCTTGCAGTGTCCAGTGGAGGAGCACTTGCACATCATGTTCCGCCCTAGTGGCACTTTCTCGGTCATGCCACTTGTATGACCTAGATAAAATATATGTTTAAAATAGCCTCCCATCCCCATTGCTTTGTCAGCAGTTTTGAAGGTTAATGTATGATTTAAATTCACTGTCACTTAGAGACACACAGTATTATAAAACTAAGGCAATATCATCAACATGACGTTCAAGAAATTTATAATGTATACAGTTCTTCAGTTTTATACATTGTATACAATACATGGGGGAAAAAAGGATGTGTATTCATGCATTTCAGCCTCATCCACTGATAATGGGCATATAATCAATCCCCATAGAAATCCATTAGCACTAGAATATGGGCTACTGAATTGCAACATGTCCAACTAGTACATTTGTGAAATTCCTTCTCTGTTGTCCCAGTGAATGTAAGCGCCATTATTGCTAGATAGGTATGCCTAAGAGTAACAACAGTTCAGCATAAGCTCACAGGAAAGGATAGCTCTGTGCGTAAGTTTAGATATTGCTGAGCAACCACATATAAACCTGTAGTCACTATGTACAATACCATGCGTCATCTGAAATGGTATAAACTGCACCGACATTGGACCTTGGAGCAGGGGTATACAAAGAGAATAAAGGGCCCCACAGCAAAAATTCAAATGGGCCTCCATCTGCTAGTGGTTAATTAAAGAGACTCTGTCACCACATTATAAGTGCCCTATCTCCTATATAAGGAGATCGGCGCTGTAATGTAGGTGACCGCAGTGATTTTTATTTAGAAAAACTATATATTTACCACGTTAGGAGCGATTTTAGCTTTATCCTAATTAGTTTCTTAATGCCAAACTGGGCATGTTTTTACTTTAGACCAAGTGGGCGTTGTACAGAGGAGTGTATGACGCTGACCAATCAGTGACCAATCAGCGTCATACACTCCTCTCCATTCATTTAGTCAGCGCATAGTGACACTGCGTTTTTCACTATGTGCTGTCTTATACTGACACATTCATGTTACTGAAGTGTCTTGACAGTGAATAGACATTCCTTCCAGCCAGGACGGGATGTCTATTCACAATCCCTCCACTTCGTTAACGTTTCTTTGGTACTTACAGCAGAGGTGCCTGCGTTAACCGCGCCTGAATCTCCCAATGTACAGATGCACAACAATGCCACTGCCCCCTACGCAAAATTCCCTCACTTCACCGACCCTACGCGTTTCTATACTTATCATCAGGGGTCTGCACAACACGGAAGCATGCACGCATAGATGCCGCTGACATCTATGCATGCATGCTTCCGTGTTGTGCAGTAGAATACCTGCTGCTGAAGAAAATATTGCTGGCATCCTGACCAGACTGACAGACCCCTGATGATAAGTATAGAAACGCGTAGGGTCGGGTGAAGTGAGGGAATTTTGCGTAGGGGGCAGTGGCATTGTTGTGCATCTGTACATTGGGAGATTCAGGCGCGGTTAACGCAGGCTCCTGTGTGTACGAGGGTCTAAACCACTGCTACACCAATGTTTAAACGCTGATTCCACAATTTGATATCTCTGTTATATACCCAGTCATAAAGGGTTCGCAAACGAACTAGGACTTGGAGTATTTTGTTTAATATGTTTTTAAATACACGGTTGGGCTTTTTCACAGTGGTGATTGTACCCCTGTTTTTAGATAGCTATGAATTAAAGTTATACATTTTACTCATTATCACTTCAGTGAATTTCCAATTGTTCATATTTGTGGGAGCACAATATATATCGTCAAAATTCAGTGAATTAGTACTTACAGCAGAGCAAAGCGTAATCTCGTTGTAACCTGTCATTTACATCGAGATCTCGCAAGATTTCGCTTGCTCTGCTGTAAGTACCAAAGAAACGTTAACGAAGTGCCGGGATTGTGAATAGACATCCCGTCCTGCCTCGAAGGAATGTCTATTCACTGTCTAAACACTTCAGTAACATGAATGTGTCAGTATAAGACAGCTGTTAAGGATCTGCCAGGCACAGCTTCTGTATCCACGCCCACAGGTAATCAGTCTGCACCTGCTTCTATGTCTGTGAGACTGACTCCATCTTCCACCACTCAGGATGGCAGGCTTAGGAGTTGGAGAGCCTATCACAGCCTGGCCAGACAGAGCTAGCTTCCGCCCTCTGTCTATTTATACCTGCCTTTCCTGTTCCTCCTTGCTTGTGATTCTTCTCGTTTTGTTTCCTGGCCCTGCTGCAGCTTCTTGAACCATTTGACCCTGCTTCATATTGACCCTGGCTTACTGACTACTCTCCTGCTCTGCATTTGGTACCTCGTACACTCCTGGTTTGACTCGGCTTGTTCACTACTCTCCTGCTCTGCGTTTGGTACCTCGTACACTCCTGGTTTGACTCGACTCGTTCACCACTCTTGTTGCTCACGGTGTTGCCATGGGCAACTGCCCCTTTTCCCTTGCTTCTGTGTACCCTTGTCTGTTTGTCTGTCGTGCACTTATTGAGCGTAGGGACCGTCGCCCAGTTGTACCCTGTCGCCTAGGGCGGGTCGTTGAAAGTAGGCAGGGACTGAGTGGGGGTAGATTAGGGCTCATTTGTCTGTTTCCTTACCCCCTTCATTACATAATCACAAGCCTATATACCTACTCTACCCTGGTCCCTCACACTACTATGGACCCCCTTGAGACCCTGGTTCAGCAAATGCAGGGTCTCTCCCTACAGGTCCTTTCGGGAGAGT
The DNA here is from genome assembly GCF_050947455.1 of Rhinoderma darwinii. Taxonomy (NCBI): domain Eukaryota; kingdom Metazoa; phylum Chordata; class Amphibia; order Anura; family Rhinodermatidae; genus Rhinoderma; species Rhinoderma darwinii. Next base: position 172,558,709 of record NC_134688.1, read on the forward strand.
TGTAGGCTCTATTTTCGTTTAAAGCCCCACTCCTCAGGTTCTGAGAGCCAGCGGGTGGGTATAATTATGTCCCGGCTCCAGGAAGGGCCCCAAGAATGGGCCTTCTCCTTGGCTCCTGACGCCCCTGAACTTTCCTCCGTTGATCTTTTCTTTTCTGCTCTCGCACTCATTTATGACGAGACTGACAGGACTGCCTTTGCCGAGAGTCAGCTGGTGACCTTACGTCAGGGTAAGAGACCTGTTGAGGAGTATTGCTCTGACTTTAGGAAGTGGTGCGTAGCTTCTCGGTGGAATGACCCTGCCTTAAGGTGCCAGTTTAGGTTGGGTCTGTCGAACGCCCTGAAAGACCTGCTAGTTAGCTATCCCTCTTCTGACTCCCTAGACCAGGTTATGGCTTTAGCGGTACGACTTGACCGACGTCTCAGGGAACGACAACGGGAAAGTTTTTGTGTTTTCTCCTCTGACTCCCCCATGATGCCTCCCGAGGTTCCGTTGCTTCGTTCTTCCACGGAAGACTCGGAGGTACCTATGCAACTTGGGGCCTCCGTGTCCCCCCAACAACGTAGAGAGTTCCGCAGGAAGAATGGTCTCTGCTTCTATTGTGGGGATGACAAGCATCAAGTGAACACCTGTCCTAGGCGTAAGAATAAGCAGCCGGAAAACTTCCGCGCCTAAGTGATCATCGGGGAGGTCACTTGGGCGCACAGGTATTTCCCGTAAATATGAAACTTAATAAAATCTTGCTTCCCTTTCAGGTCTCTTTTGGTGGTAGGTCTGCTACCGGCAGTGCCTTCGTGGATTCAGGGTCGTCTGCTAATATCATGTCTGTGGAATTTGCTATGTCTCTAGCTATGCCTTTGATTGATTTGCCTAAACCACTCCTCTTGCTAATGGTTATTTTACACAGCATACCCCTGTTTTTGAACTCCTTGTTGGCTCCATGCAGTTGGAGCAGTGCTCTGTACTGTTGATGCAGGGATTATCGTCCGATTTGGTTTTAGGCCTTCCCTGGTTGCAGTTGCATAATTCCACGTTTGACTGGAATACTGGGGATCTTACCAAATGGGGTAATGAATGCTTGACGTCATGTTTTTCTGTTAATTCTATTTCTCCCCCTGAGGAGGTGAACACGCTACCTGAGTTTGTTCAGGACTTCGCTGATGTTTTCTCTAAGGAGGCCTCCGAAGTGTTACCTCCTCATAGAGAATACGATTGCGCTATCGATTTGGTACCAGGAGCTAAGCTCCCTAAGGGTAGGATATTTAATCTCTCTTGTCCCGAACGTGAAGCCATGAGAGAGTATATCCAGGAATGCCTGGCCAAGGGATACATTCGCCCCTCTACTTCTCCGGTAGGTGCTGGCTTCTTCTTCAAAGGGAAGAAGGATGGTGGTCTTAGGCCATGCATTTACTACCGTAACTTGAATAAGGTCACTGTAAGGAACCAGTATCCCCTTCCTTTGATTCCTGATCTCTTTAATCAGGTTCAGGGGGCCCAATGGTTCTCTAAGTTTGATCTACGGGGGGCGTATAACCTTATCCGCATCAAAGAGGGATGAGTGGAAGACTGCGTTTAACACGCCCGAAGGTCATTTCGAATACCTCGTCATGCCCTTTGGGTTGTGTAATGCTCCCGCGGTCTTCCAGAATTTCATAAATGAGATTTTAAGAGATTACCTGGGGGTATTTCTTGTAGTGTACCTTGATGACATACTTGTGTTTTCCAAGGACTGGTCCTCCCACATTGAGCATGTCAGGAAGGTGCTCCAGGTCCTTCGGGAAAACAAACTGTTTGCGAAGACCGAAAAATGTGTGTTTGGGGTGCAGGGGATACAATTTTTGGGTCAAATCCTCACTCCTCATGAATTCCGCATTGACCCCGCCAAGGTCCAGGCTGTGGCGGAATGGGTCCAACCTGCCTTCCTGAAGGCGTTACAGTGCTTCTTGGGGTTCGCTAATTATTACAGGAGATTTATTGCTAACTTCTCGGTCATCGCTAAGCCTCTTACTGACCTCACTCGCAAGGGTGCTGATCTCCTCCGCTGGCCTGAGGCTGTCCAGGCTTTTGAGGTCCTTAAGAAGTGCTTTATCTCGGCCCCGGTGTTGGTTCAGCCCAACCAAATGGAGCCATTTATCGTGGAGGTTGACGCGTCTGAGGTGGGAGTGGGGGCTTTCTTGTCCCAGGGTACCAGGTTCCTCACCCATCTCCGCCCCTGTGCCTACTTCTCCAGGAAGTTTTCGCCCACTGAGAGTAACTATGATATTGGCAACCGCGAACTCTTAGCCATTAAATGGGCATTTGAAGAGTGGCGCCACTTCCTGGAGGGGGCTAGGCACCAGGTAACGGTCCTTACCGACCACAAGAATCTGGTTTTCCTAGAATCTGCCTGGAGGCTAAACCCGAGACAAGCTCGATGGGCGTTATTTTTTACCAGATTAAATTTTTTGGTTACCTATAGGGCTGGGTCTAAAAATGTTAAGGCTGATGCACTGTCGCGTAGCTTCATGGCCAGCCCTCCTTCGGAGGAAGATCCTGCTTGTATTTTGCCTCCAGGTATAATCATTTCCTCTATTGATTCTGATTTAGTCTCTGAAATTGCTGCTGATCAAGGTTCAGCTCCCAGGAACCTTCCTGAGAACAAGCTGTTGGTTCCCCTGCAATTCCGGCTAAGGGTACTTAGGGAAAATCATGACTCTGCACTATCTGGCCATCCAGGCATCCTGGGTACCAAGCACCTCATTGCCAGAAACTATTGGTGGCCTGGGTTGTCTAAAGACGTTAAGACCTACGTCGCCGCTTGTGAGGTTTGTGCTAGGTCCAAGACTCCCAGGTCCCGACCAGCGGGCTTACTACATTCTTTGCCCATTCCCCAGAGACCTTGGACCCATATCTCCATGGATTTTATCACCGATTTGCCTCCATCTCAAGGCAAGTCGGTGGTGTGGGTTGTAGTAGACCGCTTCAGTAAGATGTGCCACTTTGTGCCCCTCAAAAAACGACCCAATGCTAAGACGTTAGCTACCTTGTTTGTCAAACACATCCTGCGTCTCCATCGGGTCCCTGTCAATATTGTTTCTGACAGAGGGGTACAATTTGTTTCTTTGTTTTGGAGAGCCTTCTGTAAAAAGTTGGGGATTGATCTGTCCTTCTCCTCTGCCTTCCATCCTGAAACTAATGGCCAAACCGAGAGGACTAATCAGTCTCTAGAACAATATTTAAGGTGTTTTATCTCTGACTGTCAATATGATTGGGTCTCATTCATTCCCCTCACCAAATTTTCCCTTAATAACCGGGTCAGTAACTCGTCAGGGGCCTCCCCCTTTTTCTGTAATTTTGGGTTTAATCCACGGTTCTCCTCCGTTTCACCTGGTAGTTCCAACAATCCCGAGGTAGAGGTCGGTCATCGGGAACTGTGCACAGTCTTGGCCCAGGTTCAGAAGAACCTAGAGGCGTCCCAGAGCATACAAAAAACTCAGGCAGATAGAAGACGTTCTGCTAACCCCTTGTTTATGGTCGGGGATCTGGTGTGGCTATCGTCAATGAACTTGCGCCTTAAAGTCCCATCCAAGAAGTTTGCTCTCCGGTTTATAGGGCCGTACAAGGTCATTGAAGTCCTCAATCCTGTCTCCTTCTGACTGGAGTTGCCCCCATCTTTTCGAGTACACGACGTGTTTCATGCCTCCCTCCTTAAACGCTGCTCCCCGTCCTTGGCTCCCTCGAGAAAACCTCCTGTCCCCGTTCTCACCCCTGAGGGGGTAGAATTCGAGGTGGCCAAGATTGTGGACAGCAAGATGGTCCAAGGCTCCCTCCAGTACCTGGTCCATTGGAGAGGATACGGGCCTGAGGAGAGGACTTGGGTACCCGCCCGGGATGTTCACGCTGGGGTATTGGTCAGGAGGTTCCACCTTAGTTTCCCCAATAAACCAGGTCCATCTAGAAAGGGTCCGGTAGCCCCTCATAAAAGGGGGGGGGTACTGTTAAGGATCTGCCAGGCACAGCTTCTGTATCCACGCCCACAGGTAATCAGTCTGCACCTGCTTCTATGTCTGTGAGACTGACTCCATCTTCCACCACTCAGGATGGCAGGCTTAGGAGTGGGAGAGCCTAGCACAGCCTGGCCAGACGGAGCTAGCTTCCGTCCTCTGTCTATTTATACCTGCCTTTCCTGTTCCTCCTTGCTTGTGATTCTTCTTGTTTTGTTTCCTGGCCCTGCTGCAGCTTCTTGAACCATTTGACCCTGCTTCATATTGACCCTGGCTTACTGACTACTCTCCTGCTCTGCTTTTGGTACCTCGTACACTCCTGGTTTGACTCGACTTGTTCTCTACTCTCCTGCTCTGCGTTTGGTACCTCGTACACTCCTGGTTTGACTCGGCTCGTTCACCACTCTTTTTGCTCACGGTGTTGCCGTGGGCAACTGCCCCTTTTCCCTTGCTTCTGTGTACCCTTGTCTGTTTGTCTGTCGTGCACTTATTGAGCGTAGGGACTGTTGCCCAGTTGTACCCCGTCGCCTAGGGCGGGTCGTTGCAAGTAGGCAGGGACTGAGTGGCGGGTAGATTAGGGCTCACTTGTCTGTTTCCTTACCCCCTTCATTACAACAGCACATAGTGAAAAACGCAGTGTCACTATGCGCTGACTAAATGAATGGAGAGAAGTGCATGACACTGATTGGTCACTGATTGGTCAGCGTCATACAACGCCCACTTGGTCTAAAGTAAAAACACGCCCACTTGGGCATTAAGAAAGTAATTAGCATAAAGCTAAAATCGCTCATAAAGTTGTAAAAATAAGTCGTTTTTTTCAAAATAATAAGCATTACTGTCACCTACATTATAGCGCCCATCTCTTTATGTAGGAGATAGGGCACTTATAATATGGTGACAGAGTCTCTTTAACACCACCACATACTTAACATCCTTAGACAGAAGGACTTGCTGCTTGTTTGTCCCAAATATCCTTTCTTTGATCCTTGGGTTGATTCTCTACTGTTGTTTGCTAACATTACACGTCATGTGGAGAGAGGATCTCTGCACAAGTTCGCACTACCCATTAAAATAAGTGACGTAGCCAACCAGGACTGCTTCTCTATCTCCAGGGGTCCCATAGCTTTAGTGGCTGCCGCGATGGTGTATATGCCCTTGCAGGAGCAGTGGAAATCCGTTCTCTGGAGTGATGAATCATACTACAGATGTAGCCATCTTTAACTTGATTCTGATAACTTGTTGCAGCGTGAGATCACACAACAAAAGCCATTGAAAAGTCATTGAAAATGTCAAGATAAGGGATTTAGCCATTGTTTATTTAATGCGTTAAAAGTCAAGATAAAGACGGCTACATCTGTACACCATTCACCATTTGGCAGTCTACATCTACATCTAAGATGCCAGAAGAATGATTTCATTTAAATCCATAGTGCCAACTGTACAGTTGTAGTAAGGATGTATTTATATGGTTTAGCCTGGGCTTCTTTGTTCTATATCATAGTTCGTATTGAAAAAAAGACAGATTTCCATCAAGGGATAGGAAAAACGGAAGGGATGACTGAAACAAAAATTCTATACATTGACATAGGAGCTGATATTTTTTCGTTCTAGGAAATGATCTAAGCCTTTTTTAAAGCCGTCTACTGTCCCTGCTGTGACCAGCTCCTGCGGTAGACTATTCCATAGATTCACAGTTCTCACAGTAAAGAAGGCTTGTCGCTTCTGCAGATTGAACCTTTCTTTTTCCAGACGGAGGGCGTGCCCCCTTGTTTTTTGAGGGGGTTTTACATGGAACAGGATTTCACCATGTTTTTTGTATGTGCCATTCATGTATTTATATAAGTTAATAATGTCCCCCTGAGGGTATGTTCACACGCTGAGAGGCAGTTACGTGTGAAAAGACAGACTGTTAACAGCTGCCTCGTTTCACACGTAAAAGCTCCTCCTCGTAATTTACGAGGCGTCTGAGACGCTCGTAAACCTTGAGCCGTGCTTCATTGATTTCAATGAAGAACGGCTCAAATTACGTGGCAAAGAAGTGCCCTGCACTTCTTTGCCGAGGCAGTAAATTTACGGGTCGTCGTTTGACAGCTGTCAAACGACGACGCGTAAATGACAGGTCGTCTGCACAGTACGTCGGCAAACCCATTCAAATGAATGGGCAGATGTTTGCCGACGTATTGTAGCCATATTTTCAGACGTAAAACGAGGCATAATACGCCTCGTATACGTCTGAAATTTGGCCGTGTGAACATACCCTTAGTCTTCTTTTTTCAAGGCTAAATAGGTTTAATTCTTTTAATCTTTCCTCATAACTTAAATTCTCCATGCCCCTTATTAGCTTCGTTGCTCTTCTTTGTATTTTTTCCAACTCCAGGGCATCCTTTCTATGAACCTAATGATTTGTAAAGTGGTAATATTATATCCCTGTCCCGTGAGTTCATGCCTCTTTTAATACACAACAATATCTTGCTGGCCTTTGAAGCAGCTGATTGACATTGCATGCTGTTATTTAGTTTATGATTTACAAGTACACCCAGATCCTTCTCAACAAGTGACTTCCCCAGTGTAGCTCCCCCTAGGACATATGATGCATGCAGATTGTTGGTACCCAGGTGCATAACTTTACATTTATCTACATTAAACTTAATTTGCCAAGTGGATGCCCAAACACTTAATGTGTTTAAATCCGCTTGCAATTTATGAACATCTTCCATAGTCTGAACTATATTACATAGCTTGGTGTCATCTGCAAAACTAGAAATAGTGCTAATAATCCCATCCTCTATATCATTAATAAATAAGTTGAATAATAGTGGCCCCAGCACTGAACTCTGGGGTACACCACTTATAACCGGGGACCATTCAGAGTAGGAATCATTTACCACAACTCCCTGGATATGGTCCTTGAGCCAATTCTTAATCCAATTACAAACTATGCTCTCTAAACCCTATAGTCCTTAACCCCTTCCCGACATTTGCCATATGGATACGTCATGGAAAGCTAGTGCTTCCCGCATTTTGTCGTATCCATACGACAAATGGAGAAGGAATTACAGTGTAAAAATTAAAAGTTACAAAGTAAAGATGGCTGCTGTTCATAACAGCAGGCCATCTTTACATAACCCCCCCCCCCCCGCATTGGCGATTTCTGCAATTGGTCGGTCAATTCAGACCCGCCAATTGCGTCGGTTTGCGGCTTTCGCCAATCACTGTGCCACAGTGATATGGTGGTGATTGGTGCTGTCTGGGACAGCACCATTCCCTGCCATGTACTGATGACGAGGTGGTGGTGATGCCACCCCCCGATCGCTACAATTGGTCGGTCTGCACCGACCGACCAAATCGCAGCCATGGCAGGTGTTTGAAACACCCTCCACCAGTTCTGCCCACCTCATTCCGGTTAGGAACGGTGAGCAGAGCTGGTGTTACGGCCTGTGAGCTGATACTTACCGGTTCTGAGGCCTTCTGTGCTGTGATCCTACTGAGATGTCTGCATCCGACTGCTTCCTGCTGCAGAGTGAACAGTCATCATCATCATCTGTGCTGCTGCTGATTTTTTATTTATTTTTTAGCAGCAATTGTTTTGTCCCTAAACTTCTTATCCCTGTACCCCTCCCACCCTCCCCCTCTTACCCTTTTTACGCCCTGTGGCCACTGAGTGCTGCTCAGTGACCAGCATCACTGATCAACATCCATGGTAAAAAAAGATTATGCAGGTTTTTTTTTCCATCTTTTTCTATTCACACCATTGCAGTGTGTGCATTCTGCGGCCGCTAAGCATTGATCAGTGACCGTCATCACTGATCGGCATCTGTGCTCAATTAGGGCATATTTTTTAATTTTTGGCCTTTTTTTTACCACACCTTTTTTTTGCATATGCCCCGCGACCACTGAGTGCTGAGTCTTTAATCAGCCTCAGTGGTAATTTGTTTACGCAGTTTTTTTTGGGACCTTTTTTTGTTTTTAGAAAACTGTAATAAAAATAAAGAGTAGCGTTAGGGTGTTAGAGTAGCGGACGTTTACTAACGTTCGTTTTGTAAAAAAAATATATAGCAGATGTTATAGCTATATATTTTTTATACAGTTTTGGAGTAAATTTACAGCTTATAGTTAGCGTCCGTTAGTGACGGACATTCCGTTTTTTTAACTGAAGTTCGCTCATTACATTTTTGATAGCATAGCAACAGTTCTAGTATAGTGTTATAGTTAACGTCCGTTAGTGACGGACACTCAGTTTTTTTTAACTGAAGCTTGTTCACTAAATTTGTGGTAGCGTAGCGACAGTTTTAGTATAAATTGACAGCGTTATAGTTAGGGTCTGTTCACACCACCATTCGCTTTCCGTTTCGGGGTTTCGTCTGAGGTTTCCGTCGGGTGAACCCCGCAAAGGAAAATGAAAGTGAAACCACAGCTTCCATTTCAGTCACCATTGATATCAATGGTGATGGAAACATCGCTAATGGTTTCCGTTCATCACCATTTCGGCAGGTTTCCAGTTTTCCGACAGAATCAATAGCGCAGTCGACTCCGCACACAGTTGTAGCTCTTTTTTTTTTTACAATTCTATATTGGACGTTCAATACATTTCTTTCTAATACATTTTTTTCTTATTCTTTTCTTCCTTTTTTTTTTCATATAAATTTCATATACATGTGTAAAAGCACAACACACACACACACAACCACCTCTATAAAAAATAAATTGAGTATTACACGTGTTGAAGCACTACATACCCCCTAATAAAAATGTCCCAATCATCCCAAAGGGTCTATTCAGCCGAAGAGGCATACACCATTCTGGCCTCTGACACTGAATCGGCCAGCGAGGGAGAAGAGGAAATTGCCCCATTCCGCTTGACCTCCTCCTCATCATCATCATCCTCATCCAGTGATGAGGAACCCCCGCAAAGACGCCTCACAAAATCAGCTGAGGCAACCCCCCAAATGAGTGATACCATGTGGAACCCACCCCCTGATAATTATGAGCCTCACACTCCAGATTTCATAGGCAGCTCAGGATTTTGGTTTGAGACTGTAGGCCTTTGACTATTTCAAGCTCTTTTTCTCTGAGGATTTTGTTAATTTAATCGTGGCCCAGACAAATTTATATGCCCAGCAATTTTTAGCCCAAAACCCCACATCATCATTTGCTAGGTTGACCCCCATAGAGGCAGCGGAGATGATGAAATTATGGGGCCTTGTCCTACATATGGGCTTAGTAAAAAAGCCAGAGATTAGGCAATACTGGATTGCGGACATTTTATACAACACCCCATTTTGCCGCATGGCAATGACCCGGACAAGTTTTGAAATAATTCTGAAATTTTTGCATTAAATTAATGATAATGCACAGTGCCCGCCCCATGATGACCCCATATATGACCGCCTATTCCAAATCAGGCCAATTATTGATTATTTCTGCACCAAATTTCAAGAAACTTAAACCACCGAAAAGAACATTGCAATAGATGAGTCCCTTGTACATTTTAAGGGGAGACTAAAATTCCACCAATACCTGCCAAGCAAGAGGGCGAGGTATGGAATTAAAATGTACAAGCTGTGCGAGAGCAGCTCAGGGTACATCTACAGGTTTAGGGTTTATGAAGGGAAGGATACCAGGATAGAACCTCCAGAATGCCCCCCTGTCCTTGGAGTTAGTGGGAAAATAGTGTGGGATTTGGTGCACCCACTGCTGGACCGTGGTTGTCACCTTTACATGGATAACTTCTATACCAGCATCCCACTATTTAAATGCCTGAACACCAGAAGTACTACAGCATCTGGCAGCATGCGAAAAAACAGAGAGGCCTCTAAAACTCAGATTGGGCAACCCCTTAGAAAGGGAGAAAGCAGGTCACTAAATAGCGAGAACATGTTGCTGGTCAAGTATAAGGACAAGAGGGACGTCCTTATGTTGACCACAATGCACGGTAGAGGCAGCACCCCTGTCCCTGTCCAAGGTAGCACTACAATGAACCCCAAGCCAGATTGCATCCTAGGCTACAATAAGTACATGGGAGGGGTTGATCTCTCTGATCAAGTACTGAAGCCATAAAGTGCCATGCGGTAAACAAAGGTGTGGTACAAAAAACTGGTCATGCACATGTTACAGATGGCATAGTATAACTCTTACATGCTATACCAATGTGCAGGCCGGACAGGGACATTCCTTCAGTTTCAAGAGGCGGTTATCAAGGCCCTTGTATTTGGGAACCAGGAAAGGGAGGGCCCCAGTACTTCTAGAAGTGATGGTCCACGTATTGTACCAGGGCAACACTTTCCTGGCGAAATCCCCTCCACTGGTAAAAAGGGAAGGACCCAAAAAAGGTGTAAAGTGTGTTACAAAAGGGGGAGAAAACGACACACAACTCATCATTGTGAAACCTGCCGCGACAAACCTGGCCTGTGCATAAAGGAGTGCTTCAAAGTTTATCACACATCCATGGATTTTTAATTGAATACTTTTTTTAAATGCTCACTATACCCCTAGATAAATTCCTTGATGGGTGTAGTTTCCCAAATGGAGTCACTTTTGGGGGGTTTCCACTGTTTTGGACACTCTGGGGCTTTCCAAATAGGACATGGCCTCAGCAAACCATTCCAGTTAATTCTGAACTCCAAATGGTGCTCTTTCCCTTCTGAGCCCTGCCGTGTCTCCAAACAGCCATTTATGACCACATATGGGGTATTGTTTTACTCGGGAGAAACTTCTCTACAAATGTGGTGGTGCTTTTTCTCCTTCATTTTTTGTGGAACTGAAAACAAATGAGCTAAACCTACATTTTATTTGAAAAATACCCCTAGATAATTTCCTCAAGGGGTGTAGTTTCCAAAATGGGGTCACTTGTGGGGGTTTCCACTGTTTTGTCCCCTCAGGGGCTTTACAAATGCAACATGGCCTCCGAAAACCATTCCTGCAAAAATTGAGCTCCAAAAGCCAAATGGCACTCTTTCCCTTTTAAGCCCTGCCGTGTGTCCAAACAGCCATTTATGACCACACGTGGGGTATTGTTTTACTCTGGAGAAATTGCTTTACAAAAGTTGTGGTGTTTTTTCTCCTTTAGTCCTTGTGGAATGAAAAACAAATAAGCTAAACCTATGTTTTATTTGAAAAAAATGCAGATTTTAATTTTCACGGCCTACTTTCAATAATTTATGCAAAAAAACTGTGATGTCAAAATGCTCACTATACCCCTAGATAATTTTCGCAAGGGGTTCAGTTTCCAAAATGGGGTCACTTGTGGGGGGTTTCCACTGTTTTGTCCCCTCAGGGGCTTTGAAATGTGACATGGCCTCCGCAAACCAGTCCTACAAAATTTGAGCTCCAAAAGCCAAATGGTGCTCCATCCCTTCTAAGCCCTGCCGTGTGTCCAAACAGCCATTTATGACTACATGTGGGGTATTGTTTTACTCGGGAGAAATTGCTTTACAAGTTTTGTGGTGCTTTTTCTCCTTTAGTCCTTGTGGAAATGAGAAAAAATTAGCTAAACCTACATTTTAATTTCCACGGCCTATTTCCAATAATTTCTGCAATAAACTTGTAGGGTAAAAATGCTCACTATATCCCCAGATAATTTCCTTGAGGGGTGTAGTTTCCCAAATGGGGTCACTTTTGGGGGATTCCCACTGTTTTGGCACCGCAAGAGTCCTTCAAACCTGACATGGTGCCTAAAATATATTCTAATAAAAAGAAGGCCACAAAATCCTCTAGGTGGCCCTTTGCTTGTGAGGCCAGTGCTTCAGTCCAGTAGCACGCTAGGGCCACATGTGGGATATCTCCTAAAACTGCAGAACCTGGGAAATAAATATTGACTTGTATTTTTTTTTGTAAAACTTTCTGTGTTACAAAAAAAATGAATTAAAAATGAATTTCCGCAAAAAAAAAAAAAATGAAATTTGTAAATTCACCACTACTTTGCTTTAATTCCTGTGAAACGTCTAAAGGGGTAAGAAACTTTCTAAATGCTGTTTTGAATACTTTGAGGGCAGACGTTTTTAAAATGGGATGACTTATTGGGGGCTTGTAATACATAGGGTCCTCAAAGCCACTTCACAACTGAACTGGCCCCTGTAAATATCGCTTTTTGAAATTTTCTTGAAAATGTGAGAAATTGCTGCTAAAGTTCTAAGCTTTGTAACGTCCTAGAAAAATAAAAGGATGTTCAAAAAATGATGCCAATCTAAAGTAGACATATGGGGATGTTAATTAGCAAATATTTTGTGTTGTATAACTGCCTGTCTTACAAGCAGATACATTTAAATTGAGAAAAATGCAAATTTTGCCAATTGCCTTTTATATACAGGGGTGGGCTATCTACAGGGGGACCATATCTACAGGGCTGGGCTATACACAGGGCTGGGATATACACAGGGGGCTATATCTACAGGGGTGGGCTATACACAGGGGGGCTATATCTACAGAGGGGGGCTATATACAGGGTAGGGCTATACACAGGGGGGCAATATCTACAGGGGTGGACTATACATAGGGGGGCTATATACAGGGGTGGGCTATATACAGGGGGAATATATCTACAGGGGGCTATATCTACAGGGCTGGGCTATATACAGGGCGACTATATCTACAGGGGGGCTATATACTGGGGTTGGCTATCTATCGAGCACCATATACAGGGGTGGGCTATATCTACAGGGGGCTATATACTATATAGCCCACCCCTGTATATGGTGCTCTATAGACAGCCCACTCCAGTATATAGCCCCCCCCCCGTAGATATAGTCCCCCTGTATATAGCCCAGCAGATATAGTCCCCCTGTATATAGCCCAGCCCTGTAGATATAGTCCCCCTGTATATAGCCCCCTGTAGATATAGTCCCCCTGTATATAGCCCAGCAGATATAGTCCCCCTGTATATAGCCCAGCCCTGTAGATATAGTCCCCCTGTATATAGCCCCCCTGTAGATATAGTCCCCCTGTATATAGCCCAGCCCTGTAGATATAGTCCCCCTGTATATAGCCCAGCCCTGTAGATATAGTCCCCCTGTATATAGCCCAGCCCTGTAGATATAGTCCCCCTGTAGATAGACACGCCCCGTAGATAAAGTCCCCCGTGTAGACAAAGTCCCCCCCGCAGATACAGCCACACTTCTATTACAATAAAAAAATAAATAATTCAAACTCACCTTATTCCCGCTCCCACGCCGTCCGGCAGCCATGGAGACCTGCTCTCTTCTGCGCAGGTCTCCAGGGGGTTGAATACAACGTCTATGAAAAGGCGCTGATTGGCTGGGCAGGATGACTTTCCCTGTCAGTCAGTCAGCGCCTTTCATCGACGGAAGCGTCACTGGTACAAAAGGTACCAGTCGCTTCATTCGTGGAAAGGCGCTGAATAGCCGGGCACGGATTGTGCCCGGTCATTCATTGCTTCTAATTGTACCTGTGTCCTTGCGACACAGGTACAATTATAGTGCAGGAGGAGGTGGCGCTGGCGCCCCCTCTGAACTGCGCCCGGGGCCCATGCCCCGCTTGCCCCCCCCCCCCCTAGCTACGCCCCTGAGTAGGGACTCACTTAAAAGAGGTCACCTGGAAGTGGCAAGTGAGCTTATACAATTTGATCAAAATGTTAACAAAGAACCTCATGTTCATGTTTATAAATTTTTGCCTAGCAGCTATAGATCAAAGTATAACAAGTGGATGTGGGGTCCATGTCTATTTCTACTATACTATGTATTTAATAGCACAGTCATTGTATTTCTATGTTCATATTTAATACATCCATTGCTGTAATATTTAGGCCCCATGCACACGAACGTGTTTTTGCGGCCGCAATTCACCCGCAAATTCCCTCCTCTCTATTGAGCATATTGCTCTGTCCCTGGTAAGCAGCAGCATCCACTGCAGAGACATGCAGAGAATTAGGGTCTATTCACACGGTGCTTTGAAATTGCTGCAAAATTCCAAGTCTTTTGTGAAATTGCGGCTTGTTTTTATTTTGCAGTAATCGTGCCAATAAACCGCGATTTGACCGCACCATGAAAATAGACCCTTAACCTCACCAGAATTGTTAGACTATGTTCACACACTGTGTTTTCAGCCATTTGGGGCGTAAGCTCCTGTAAAAGCGTAAGCTGAACGCCTCCAAACATCTGCCCATTGATTTCAATGGGAAAAACAGCATTTCGTTCAGACAGGGAGTTTTTTTTATATGGCTGTTTAAAAAGATGGTGGGTAAAAAAACGCCCCGAAATGACAAAAGCCATTTCTGAGCCGTTTTTCATTGTGTTAATAGAAAAACTGCTCAAAAAATGGCTCCATAAAATGCATCAAGAATCATTTGATTCTTTAAAAACAGCTGAAAATCAGAGGCGGTTTTAACTTGAAAACAGCTCCGTATTTTACAGCCGTTTTTATTTTAGCGTGTGAACATAGCCTACCTAATAGGAGCTCAAACTGCACCAGTCCTGTTTTGGAATGGAAGTTGAGCAGCTACTTATCTGCCTACCTCTGCTATTAGAGAAGATGTCTACCCATGAATAAGGCCCCTTAACAGGTTCCCGACCGCTGGCCGTAAATATACGGCCAGCGGTCAGGGTCTCTAAAGTCCGGCGTATAGTATATATACGGCCGCACTTCAGAGACTGTGCACGCGCGATCGCGTGCACACAGCTCTATGCCCTGGCTGTTGCTAACAGCCATGGGCACTGGGCAGAATGTCAGGGGTCAATCTTTTGGCCCCTGAACATGTGATCGCTGTGACAACCAATCACAGCGATCACATGCATTTCTGCTTAGAAAACAGTGTGCACGCGATCGCGTGCACACAGCCCTGTGCCCTCGCTGTTACCAACAGCTCTGGGCACTGGGCAGAGTATCAGGGACCAATCTGATGGTCCCTGAACATGTGGTCGCTGTGACAACCAATCACAGCGATCACATGCATTTCTGCTTATAAAACAGTGTGCACGCGATCGCGTGCACACAGCCCTGTGCCCGCGATCGCGTGCACACAGCCCTGTGCCCTCGCTGTTACCAACAGCTCTGGGCACTGGGCAGAGTATCAGGGACCAATCTGATGGTCCCTGAACATGTGGTCGCTGTGAAAATCACAGCGACCACATTTGTTTTATTTTGAGTTTTCTGGCAGTAAATCTCCTGCCTCTTTTCTTCTCCTCAAATATTGTTTCAGTTTGAGGAGAAAAAGAGACTCGGGAGAATTGCTGCCAGAAGATTACAGTGAAAAAAAAACAAACAGTTACACTATAAAACATTCTCTGTATAGAAATATTTCTATCTATCTATACAATCTATCTATCCATCTATCTTTTTTTCTATCTATCTACCTTTCTTTCTTTTATTCTATTAGAATAGGCAGGTAGGGAGTATATAATTATATATATATCCACATATATATAATATATATAGCAATAGCGGTTTATTTTTTTGTTAGCGGTAGTGTAGATATATATAGCAGTTAGGCCCCATGCACACGACAGCAAAAAACCTCCGTTTTTGCGGACCGCAACTGCGGTCCGCAAAAACTGAGCCATTCACTTTCATTGAACGCTGACACCTTTCAGTAGCACTACGGAAGGGTGTCAGTGCCGTGGAAATGTTCCGGGAATTATGGAACATGTCCGTTCTTTCGCATTTTGCGGGCCGTGCTCCCATACTTTGTATGGGAGCACGGCCCGAAAATGCGGCTGTCAGTCAGCGGCCGGCCGTGCCCGCGATCGCGGACAGCAATTGCGGGCACGGTCGTGTGCATGGGGCCTTAGTTTGTGTGTTTTATAAAAAAAATAAAAAAATAAAATTTGTTTAGTTAGTGTTAGTGTTAGTTACGTTATGGCGAGGAAGTTGTTTAGCGCCGAGGAGGCATACGCCATGCTGTGGTCTGAGTCGGAGACCGCATCAGAGATGGCGTTCGAGATGGAACCTGTTTTAGGTAGTGACGATGACAGCGTCACTTCAGGTTCATCTTCAGGGGACGTTGTCCCTGATGCAGTCGAAACTGCAGAACATGAAAGCGCAGGGCCAAGTAGCGCTGTAGCACGGGACAGCCTGGTCCCTCCAGTCCAGGCTCTTGTATGGGCACCTGCCCCATCTTTTGGGCCTAGAATCCACGGATTTACTGCCACTCCTGGCATAACCGTGGACAATACAAATTTTGTCCAAATGGATTACTTCCATTTATTTATAACGGACGACATCCTAAATCAGATTGTCCACGAAACAAATTTATATGCCACGCAATATATAAGGCAGAAACCTTCATCCACCCATGCCAGAGATTGGACGCCCACCAATTTGCAGGAATTAAAAAAAAATTTGGGGCTCACCCTAAATATGGGTATTGTCAAAAAGCCCTCCATTAGGTCTTACTGGTCAACAAGACCCGCCCAAGCCACCCCAGTATATTCTGCAGTAATGCCCAGGTCTCGTTATGAGACAATAATGAGGTTCCTCCACTTCAATGACAACGCACAGGCCCCCCCAAGTACCGATGCAAACCGGGATCGGTTGTTCAAAATAAGACCGCTAATAAATTCCCTGAATAATTTATTTCTGCAACTCTACACCCCTGAGCAGAATGTAAGTGTGGACGAGCAGATATTTTGGGTGTTATAGAAACTCTGTTGAGTTTTGTAAAACCAGCTTTGAAAAAAAGCGATATGTGAAATAATCTTCTTCTATCGTCCGCCCTCCTACATCTCTATGTGATAAATAAGGCCACATATTTGGTATCCCCGTGCACGGGAGAAGTGGCAGAATGTGAACGGAGATTAATTTTGACCGTGGTCTATACCGTGTGTGAAAAATGCTGGTATAAACTGACGCATTTGCTAAAAAATTGCTAATTTTATTTTGTTCCATCTTATTCAAGAAACTTTCAGAAGAAAACTGGACTGTCTAAAAATATGATAAACCCCTTGAAGAAAACCTTGTGGGGTCTGCTTGCGTGAATGAAGTCATTTATGGGGTGATTCTAATCTTTCAGCAGCATTACACCCCCCAGAAAACAGTATGCGGCTATAAAGTCAAGTGCAGAATTCCTGGACCGAAAAGGCCAAAAAGCCTCCTTTTATGCCAAGCCCTGGCACATGCCCGCACAGTGAATAAGGCACACATATTTGGTATCCCATGCACGGGAGAAGTGGAAGAACGTGAAAGGAGATGAATTTTGGCCGTGGTCCATACCGTGTGTGAAAAATACTAGCCTAAACTGACGCATTTGCTAAAAAAGTGCTGATTTTATTTTGTTCCATCTTATTCAAGAAACTTTCAGAAGAAAACTGGACTTGCTAAAAATATGATAAACCCCTTGAAGGAAACCTTGTGGGGTCTACTTGTGTGAACGAAGTCATTTATGGGGTGTTTCCAATGTTTCAGCAGCATTACACCCCCCAGAAAACAGTATGCGGCTATAAAATCAAGTGCAGAATTCCTGGACCGAAAAGGCCAAAAAGCCTCTTTTTATGCCAAGCCCTGGCACATGCCCATGAATAAAGCACACATATTTGGTATCCCCATGCACGGGAGAAGAGGAAGAATGTGAAATGCGATGAATTTTGTCCGTGGTCCATTTTGTGTGTGAAAAAGCTAGCATAAACTGACGCATTTGTTAAAAAAAAAAGCTAATTTTATTTTGTTCCATCTTATTCAAGAAACTTTCAGAAGAAAACTGGACTGTCTAAAAATATGATAAACCCCTTGAAGGAAACCTTGTGGGGTCTACTTGCGTGAATGAAGTCATTTATGGGGTGATTCTAATGTTTCAGCAGCATTACACCCCCCAGAAAACAGTATGCGGCTCTAAAATCAAATGCAAAATTCCTGGACCAAAAAGCCTCCTTTTATGCCAAGCCCTGGCACATGCCCGCACAGTAAATAAGGCACACATATTTGGTATCCCCATGCACGGGAGAAGTGGAAGAATGTGAAAGGAGATGAATTTTGTCCGTGGTCTATACCGTGTGTGAAAAATACTAGCCTAAACTGACGCATTTGCTAAAAAAGTGCTGATTTTATTTTGTTCCATCTTATTCAAGAAACTTTCAGAAGAAAACTGGACTGTCTAAAAATATGATAAACCCCTTGAAGGAAACCTTGTGGGGTCTACTTGTGTGAATGAAGTCATTTATGGGGTGATTCTAATGTTTCAGCAGCATTACGCCCCCCAGAAAACAGTATGCGGCTATAAAATCAAATGCAAAATTCCTGGACCGAAAAGGCCAAAAAGCCTCCTTTTATGCCAAGCCCTGGCACATGCCCGCACAGCGAATAAGGCACACATATTTGGTATCCCCATGCACGGGAGAAGTGGAAGAATGTGAAAGGAGATTAATTTTGTCCGTGGACTATACCGTGTGTGAAAAATACTAGCCTAAACTGACGCATTTGCTAAAAAAGTGCTGATTTTATTTTGTTCCATCTTATTCAAGAAACTTTCAGAAGAAAACTGGACTTGCTAAAAATATGATAAACCCCTTGAAGGAAACCTTGTGGGGTCTACTTGTGTGAATGAAGTCATTTATGGGGTGTTTGTAATGTTTCAGCAGCATTAGGCCCCCCAGAAAACAGTATACGGCTCTAAAATCAAATGCAAAATTCCTGGACCGAAAAGGCCAAAAAGCCTCCTTTTATGCCAAGCCCTGGCACATGCCCGCACAGTGAATAAGGCTCACATATTTGGTATCCCCATGCACGGGAGAAGTGGAAGAATGTGAAAGGAGATGAATTTTGACCGTGGTCTATACCGTGTGTGAAAAATGCTAGCCTAAACTGACGCATTTGCTAAAAAAGTGCTGATTTTATTTTGTTCCATCTTATTCAAGAAACTTTCAGAAGAAAACTGGACTGTCTAAAAATATGATAAACCCCTTGAAGGAAACCTTGTGGGGTCTACTTGTGTGAATGAAGTCATTTATGGGGTGTTTCTAATGTTTCAGCAGCATTAGGCCCCCCAGAAAACAGTATACGGCTATAAAATCAAATGCAAAATTCCTGGACCGAAAAGGCCAAAAAGCCTCCTTTTATGCCAAGCCCTGGCACATGCCCGCACAGTGAATAAGGCTCACATATTTGGTATCCCCATGCACGGGAGAAGTGGAAGAATGTGAAAGGAGATTAATTTTGTCCGTGGTCCATACCGTGTGTGAAAAATGCTAGCATAAACCGACGCAATTGTTAAATTCTTGCATTTTTTTCCAATTTTGCCCACTTTAGAGAAAAAAAAAATAATTATATATACTGACAAATGCCACTAAAACAAAGCCCTATCTGTCCTTTAAAAAGAGTGTAAAATTCAAAGATGAACTTTATTCACCTGCTGAGTTATAGTCATCTAAAGAAGCGCATAGCAAAATTGTGAAATTTGCTCTGGTCATTTAGCTGTAAAACAGCCTAGTCCTTAACCGGTTAAAAAAAGCATGCAAAAAATACCATCTATATTGCACCAAAAAAAGCCACATAATTCACAAAGGCCATGGTGTTTTATGATGCCCGGAATCACAAACATCAAATAAATGCCCCAAACCAAAACACAATGTGTGTTGAGAACCTTATGCATCTCTTTTTTTTTTTTTTTTTAAATGCCTTCAAATTCCAAAATTTCAAATCAAATCATCTCTCTGTGTGTCTCCATCCTAAGGTTCTCTTCACACCATGCTTTATACACCGGCATCAGCGTCCATTATTTAGGAAAAGAAATGAACATATATTAATTTGAACCTGTCTGTTATGGACTCCATTTGTACATAAAAAGAGCTTACAGACAGTTTTAAACTAATTCCCAGATGTATCCTTTTTTTGTTTTTCCATTTGTATATATAAAAAAAAAATAGATGCTGTAAAACGGAGTACAAAGCATGGTGTGAATAGAGCCTATTATACTTAATATGTATTTGATCCTGTTTTTGCTGCCTTCCATTTTAATAAAATTATAACTGGGATCTGCTGACAAGTCCTCTCTATGATGAAAAGTAAGGAAAAACAATTCTCCTAACATCCACAAGATGGCAGACATAGCCTGTATAAAAATTTTCAAAGTACCAAGAATGATGAGAAACGTGTTAGGGTATGTGCACACACACTAATTACGTCCGTAATTGACGGACGTATTTCGGCCGCAAGTACCGGACCGACCACAGTGCAGGGAGCCGGGCTCCTAGCATCATACTTATGTACGATGCTAGGAGTCCCTGCTACTCCGTGGAACTGCTGTCCCGTACTGAAAACATGATTACAGTACGGGACAGTTGTCCTGCAGAGAGGCAGGGACTCCTAGCATCGTACATAACTATGATGCTAGGAGCCCGGCTCCCTGCACTGTGTTCGGTCCGGGACTTGCGGCCGAAATACGTCCGTCAATTACGGACGTAATTAGTGTGTGTGCACATACCCTCAGGCTGGGTTCACACGACCTATTTTCAGACGTAAACGAGGCGTATTATGCCTCGTTTTGGGTATGTTCACACGGCCAAATTTCAGACATATACGAGGCGTATTATGCCTCGTTTTACGTCTGAAAATACGGCTCCAATACGTCGGCAAACATCTGCCCATTCATTTGAATGGGTTTGCCGACTTATTGTGCAGACGACCTGTTATTTACGCGTCGTCGTTTGACAGCTGTCAAACGACGACGCGTAAAAATACAGCCTCGTCAAAAGAAGTGCAGGACACTTCTTTGGACGTTTTTGGAGCTGTTTTCTCATAGACTACAATGAAAACAGCTCCAAAAACGGACGTAAAAAACGGCGCGAAAAACGCCGCGAAAAATGCGAGTTAGGGTATGTTCACACGGCCAAATTTCAGACGTATACGAGGCGTATTATGCCTCGTTTTACGTCTGAAAATATGGCTACAATACGTCGGCAAACATCTGCCCATTCATTTGAATGGGTTTGCCGACGTACTGTGCAGACGACCTGTTATTTACGTGTCGTCGTTTGACAGCTGTCAAACGACGACTCGTAAAAATACAGCCTCGTCAAAAGAAGTGCAGGACACTTCTTTCAGACGTTTTTGGAGCTGTTTTCTCATAGACTCCAATGAAAACAGCTCCAAAAACGAGTTGGTAAAAAAATGAGTTGGTAAAAATGCGAGTTGGTAAAAAACGTCTGAAAAGCAGGGTCTGTTTTCCCTTGAAAACAGCTCTGGATTTTCAGACGTTTTGGTTGACTACGTGTGAACATACCCTTGGTAAAAAAACGTCTGAAAAGCAGGGTCTGTTTTCCCTTGAAAACAGCTCTGGATTTTCAGACGTTTTTGTTGACTACGTGTGAACATACCCTTTAAGTCTGAAAATAGGGCTACAATACGTCGGCAAACATCTGCCCATTCATTTGAATGGGTTTGCCGACGTACTGTGCAGACGACCCGTCATTTACGCGTCGTCGTTTTTAGGGTATGTTCACACGCTGAGCCAAAAACGTCTGAAAATACGGAGCTGTTTTCAAGGGAAAACAGCACCTGATTTTCAGACGTTTTTTGAGCAACTCACGTTTTTCGCGGCGTTTTTCGGGCCGTTTTCGCGGCGTTTTCTTGCTGTTTTTTCGGCCGTTTTTGGAGCTGTTAGGGTATGTGCACACACACTAATTACGTCCGTAATATACGGACGTATTTCGGCCGCAAGTACCGGACCGAACACAGTGCAGGGAGCCGGGCTCCTAGCATCATAGTTATGTACGATGCTAGGAGCCCTGCCTCGCTGCAGGACAACTGTCCCGTACTGAAAACATGATTACAGTACGGGACAGTTGTCCGGCAGCGAGGCAGGGACTCCTAGCGTCGTACATAACTATGATGCTAGGAGCCCGGCTCCCTGCAGTGTGTTCGGTCCGGGACTTGCGGCCGAAATACGTCCGTCAATTACGGACGTAATTAGTGTGTGTGCACATACCTTTATCAATAGAGTCTATGAGAAAACAGCTCCAAAAACGTCCCAAGAAGTGTCCTGCACTTCTTTTGACGAGGCTGTAATTTTACGCGTCGTCTTTTGACAGCTGTCAAATGACGACGCGTAAATTACAGGTCGTCTGCACAGTACTTCGGCAAACACATTCAAATGAATGGGCAGATGTTTGCCGACGTATTGCAGCCGTATTTTCAGACGTAAAACGAGGCATAATACGCCTCGTTTAAATCTGAAAATAGGTCGTGTGAACCCAGCCTTACAGCTGTCAAACGACGACGCGTAAAAATACAGCCTCGTCAAAAGAAGTGCAGGACACTTCTTTCAGACGTAATTTGAGCCGTTCTTCATTGAACTCAATGAAGCACAGCTCAAAATTTACGGCTATCAGACAAGCCTCGCAAAATGCGAGGAGGAGGAATTATGGCTGAAACGAGGCAGCTGTTTTCTCCTGAAAACAGTCTGTCATTTCAGCCGTAAAAGCCTCTCATCGTGTGCACATACCCTGAGGCTGGGTTCACACGACCTATTTTCAGGCGTAAACGAGGAGTATTATGCCTCGTTTTACGCCTGAAAATAGGGCTACAATACGTCGGCAAACATCTGCCCATTCATTTGAATGGGTTTACCGACATATTGTGCAGACGACCTGTAATTTACGCGTCGTCGTTTGACAGTTGTCAAACGACGACGCGTAAATGGACTGCCTCGGCAAAGAAGTGCAGGGCACTTCTTTGCCACATAATTTGAGCTGTTCTTCATTGAACTCAATGAAGCACAGCTCAAGATTTACGAGCGTCTCAGACGGCTCGCAAAATGCGAGGAGGAGCATTTACGTGTGAAACGAGGCAGCTGTTAACAGTCTGTCTTTTCACACGTAAATGCCTCTCATCGTGTGAACATACCCTCAAAGTATGTTCACACAACTTATTTTTAGCCGTTTTTTGTGCCGTAAACACCTGAAAAATGGCTAAAAATACGGAGGCACAGGCTGTTTTTTTACGCTGCCATTTGTAAAAACGGTACATAAAAATCGCCTGTAAAAAAGAAATGCATGTCACTTCTTGAGCTATTTTTGGGGCCGTTTTTCAAGGTCTCAATAGAAAAACAGCTCCAAATATGGCCGTAAAAAACGCTTGATGCTTAAAAAACGGCTGAAAATCAGAGGCTGTTTTGCCTTGAAATCAGCTCCGTATTTTACAGCCGTTTTTAATCTGCCGTGTGAACATACCCTCACATTGCTTTGTCATTTTAGGCTAACACATTATAAAAATAAAAGGCAACATTTTTGCTGCAGTTTACCAGTCTATTTACTTCTAACATTCCTTTCATGCAAGAAAAAGGTGTAACAAACAAAATCACAGATATTCAATTTTCTGACACTCAATGTCAGATATGTGCCCACAACGAGGTCGATTAGCGCTCGTCCCTTTACCCAAGCTCATTCAAACTGTATGGGGACAAACAATTGTCAATACAGATCATTCAGTCCCCATACAGTTTGTATAGTGTTGGCAGCACATCCCCTGTTTACACAGAGATGTGCTGCCGACAACAAAGATTTTTCAGGGCAGCATAAAAGATTAAAACATCCGATGAACAAGCGTTTGCTCGTTTGTCAGGCTGATCGCTGCCCTGATCGCTCATTCACCTGATCATGTAAATGTACACCTTTGAAGCTATTTTATTTTTAAATAAATCAATGTTTTAGGTAAGTTATAAAAAACTTTCAGATGTTATCATTACTATCTGGATCATGTGTGCCAGAGCCGTCAGTTCAGCTGACCTGACGGAATGCTTTAACATGCGGCTTTGACAATTGCCTGACATGCACACTTCATGCTTCCGGACGCTGAGTGCATTGAACATTTGTAACTGTCTTACATGTGCACCCCACACTTCTGGACACCGTGAAGCACTGCCTTATCCCATATTACTTGGTAACATTGTTTTATTTTATGGATTACACATATATAATTGATTTATAAATGTCATTGTGTCCGTCATCTAGTTACCCCTGTGGAAGCTGAACTGAGATTTGGCAATATGTGGGGCTTGCTTTGTAGCATCCTTCATACCAGACCATAACATTACCTCCTTTTTCTCCTCCCATTGGGGTCAGAATCATGGTTGGACATTATATATCCATTGCATATTTATAGTTCTATTTGGTTCGTATTGATAGCACTTTGTACTTTATACTTGCATTTGTGGTTATTTTCATGCCTCACCTGTCAACATTTTTATGTATTTATCAGAATTATTTCCACCGTTGAGCACTAGAAACACCAGTCCAACATTAGCTGTCACTACATTCACAGTGCAGATTTACATTGTATTAGCATGTGTTATATGTTACTACAGTGTAAATTACCTCCAAGTGATGAAAAGGGCTTAAAGGGGTTGTCCACTTTCTAATGAAATTTCCGAAACGCTTTAAGTTGCTGTCTTCTGACGCAGGCAACTGTAAATACCCCCATCACTTACCCCTGCGCTTCATTTCAGGGCCACCTGCTGCCCTGGAATGTCTGTGTATAAAGTAGACGGCACAATTATCTCGTCTATAGCTTTCAAAATGAGGTGACAGTTGCCTGTATCAGAACACAGTAACTTAGGGCAATTTACAAATTTCATTAGAATATGGCCAACCCCTTTAAGATGAAAGGGACTTACTGGATTTGTCATAGGTGGCATAGGAGAGACAGTTTTCTTCTTCTGGGAGAGAGCTAGTTTGCATATTTTTTTGCATTGGGCATTACCTTAAAGGGGTTATGCCCGCACTCATCAGATGTTCTGGCTTCCTCTGGGCACCGGAAGTTATGCAGTGGTCGGTGCCGAAAGCAGATGGCTCCGGTCACAGTATAGCGGCTGTGTTTGCAGTACTGCAGCTCTGCTCCTACTCAAGTGAATTGGAGCAGAGCTGCAGCAACCCAGCTTGGCCGCTATACACTGTACGGACTAGCACCGACCACTGCGCATAACTTCCAGTGCCCGGATCCATCTAATTGGTGCAGGATCCACGTGTAAGACCCCCACGATCATATACTGGTTACCTATCCTGTTAATAGGTCATTAGTATGATAAACTGCCCTCTGTCTGAAAAACCACTTTAAATTCTCCCTACAAACTGGATCTCTGCAATGAAAATGGGCACCTTTCTTGAGGCTTTTTACATAGTATCCCACACAGCCAAACAGAACCCTACTCTGTACGGGTGAGAAATAATAATAGTACTGTCTACAGATGGATCTATCTGGTTTGGCTAATAACCCAAGTGATGTTTATAGGGCTCTGTCAGTGTCACTAGATGAACAGTTTTCTTCCTTCTGTTGGAGAGTTATTTTACATAATGAAAACAAGATCATAATATGTGGTCCCAGACAGGGCCGGCCTTAGGATAGATGGCACCCCGTGCAATAAAAAAATTTGGTGCTCTTCTCCTATCATAAAAAAATAATGCCCCATAAAAAGTATAATGCTCCCACACAGTATAATGCCCTTTTTAGTGCCCCACCCAGTATATTGCCCCCTTTAGTGCCCCCACACAGTATAATGTCCCATTAATGGCCCCCCACAGTATAATGTCCCCCCTATTCTGGGTGCCACGCACAGCCCCCTTGTAGATAGTGCCCCTTCTAGATTGCACCATACAGCCCTCCTGTGGATTGTGCCATACAGCCCCTCTGTAGATTGTGCCATACAACCCCCCTGTAGATTCTGCTATGCAACCCCCACCTCCTCCTTGTAGACAGTGCTATACAGCCCCCACCTCCCCCTGTAGATTCTGCCATACAGCCCCCACATTCCACTTGTAGACTGTACCCCCACCTCCCCTTTTAAACAGGGCCATACAGCCCCCCACCTCACCTTAGTAGATAGTGCCATAGAACCCCCCCACCTCCCCCTTGTAAACAGTGCCATACAGCCCCCCACCTCCCCCTTGTAAACAGCACCATACAGCCCCCTACCTCCCCTTTGTAGATAGTGCCATACAGCACCCCACCTCCCCCTTATAAACAGTAGCCCCCACCTACCCCTTGTAGACAGTGCCCCCAAACAAGTAAAACTAATTTTTTTACTCACTTAGGCCCCGTTCCCGCGACTAATGGAGCTGCTCCACAACGCCGACAGGATCCTTATGTAGGCCAGCGTGATTCAGTGGTGTCATCACGCCGACCTGTGCAGCAATCCTGTCCCTGCGCCTGACAGGCTGCCGGCTGAACGGCCTAAACTATGGCAGGGCAAGGAGATAGCTCCCTGCTCTGTCATAGGGTTCAATGGTATCTGCGTCCTAAGCACGCAGATACTATTGTATGTAGTGTCGCTACCACTGTAGCAGACATAGTGGCTGCTAGCGGTGCCACCGGGCATGAGGGAGCCCGTCCCGGGAGGCGGCACGGGCGTCCTCAAGCCCGGTTGCGCCGCTATGGCTGCTAAGGTGGTAGTTACGCCACTGAGCAGAGAAGGAACGCCCGGGCGGAAAGGCAGCTGTAGAGTTGCCGGGCACAGGCGCTTCACAAGCAGGGGAAGGGAGCTAGTGCAGCGCCCCGTTCCACCCGCTAGAGTGATGCGCCCTGTGCGATGGCACAGGTCGCACACCCGAAAGGCCGGCCCTGGTCCAAGAATACAAATGATATTTTATCCAACAGCATTGACAGGCCATTTCCATTAGCCAAAGTACAGTGCAATAACTTCCAGAACAGACCATTCATATTAGTATGCCAGAATCGAAAGAGACTTGAAAATGCAGCACGTGGTGGAAGAGCAGAAGTTTGCACAAGTGGAAGAGAAACATGTGGTGAGGCCATATCAAGTTACTTAGTAGGAACACATATGTATGTACTACAGAAAATTGGAGAGCTGTGCAAAAATTAGATTTAAGTTTAAAGGCTTATTATGAATAATCATTGTTTCTTACACATTACAATGGTGGCAATGTATGGTGAGCAATGTATTTACAGAATAGACAAATATCAAGTCCATGTGAGAATACCTATAGTTGGATAACATTGAATAAGATTTCGAAATCAATGATGTTTTACAGAAACAAATGAATGCTGATCAGAGATAACGTGGTCCAACTGTTTTAGGCTGGGTTGAAATATTGCGGTGAGATTGCCGCGCAGGGAAAAAATATGTGTAAAAACATGTGTTTTACCACTTCGCAGTAAAAAGTGTGTTGTTTTACAACACATTTTCTTTTTTTTTTAGTTTACATTTTTAATGAGGTTTTCAGAAAAGAACTAAGTAGTACAAAGGATCCACGCAGGAATCCATATAGTTAAATAGTAACTACACTTTCATCAAACTTTTGATATGCCGAAGGTGCAGGGTGGTCAGCCGAGTGCTTCTGCATATTCGTTTCAGCAACGGTGGGGGTCTGAGCACCCGTACCCCCACCGATCTAAACTTTTGTTATGTCTCAATAGCATATCAAAAGTTTGATGAAAATGTAGTTACTCTTTAAGGACAAGTTATTTTTTATAACAAAGTAATACAAGGAAAGGAACATTTAAAAAAAAAATCACTAATTTACAATTTACTATACACTGTAGCATCAGTATGTCAAAGGGGTACAAAATAGTATGTCTAATAGTATATGTATAGATAAATAATGGTCTGTACAAAAACAAAAGGTAAGTTCACACAATAATATATACAAGTAGAGAATTGTAAATATTAATTGCTAGGTCTGGACTTGTTCACACAACCTATTTTCAGCCAATTTTCAGGCCGTAAAAGCCCCAAAAAACGGCCAAAAATATGGGGGCTGAACGCCTCCAAACATCTGCCCATTTATTTCAATGGGAAAATGAGATTAATACCAGTGTGGGTGCTGAATAGTATTAGGGTAAGTTTACACAGAGATTTTTGGCGCTGCTTTTGACATGGAAAATGCATCGGAATCAGAGCCAAAAAATGTCTGAAATTGCCCCCTTCCCACCGATTTCAATGGGAGGCAAAGCGTTTTATTTTCCCAGTCGGCTTTTGACTGCTCGCGGAAAAATAAAAGCGGCTTGTCATTTCTTGAAGTGGTTTCTGCCTCCGACCTACCATTGAAATCAATGGAAGGCAGAATGCGGTCATTGTATTAGCTTCAATGGCCCTGGGCAAAAAAACACGGAAAAATACACGCAGACAGTTTAAAATCTGCCTTGCTTACAATAGGGGAGCCAAGTAGACCATTTAGCAGTGAATTGTTCTATAGAATGAGAAAGCAAGGTAGGCATTTTCTCCATATTTTAAGATAGTTGAACTATATGGGTTAATTTGTGTATATTTAAAGGGGCTGTCCACTACCAGACGACTGATGAGCTATCCACCAGATAGGTCATCAGTATACGATCGGTGGGGGTCCGAAACCCGCACTGATCAGCTGCTTTGGCTGCCCGCGGGCACAGGATGTCTTGCACAGTATGCAATGTACAGAGTCGGAAGCAGTTGGCTCCGTACAGTGCATAGCAGCGATGCTGCAGAACTGCAGCTCTGTGTAATGGCAGGGGGTAGGGAGACGGACAAGTGAGCCCTAATCTACCCGCCACTCTGTCCCTGCCTACTTGCAACGACCCGCCCTAGGCGACGGGGTACAACTGGGCGGCGGTCCCTGCGCTCAGTAAGTGCACGACAAACACGACAAACATACAAGGAACACAAGCAAGGAAAAGGGG
Source organism: Rhinoderma darwinii (assembly GCF_050947455.1). Classification (NCBI taxonomy): domain Eukaryota; kingdom Metazoa; phylum Chordata; class Amphibia; order Anura; family Rhinodermatidae; genus Rhinoderma; species Rhinoderma darwinii. The sequence continues at coordinate 172,587,235 of NC_134688.1, forward strand.
CCGTTGCCCACGGCAACACCGTGAGCAACCAGAGTGGTGAACGAGCCGAGTCAAGCCAGGAGTGTGCGAGGTACAAAACGAAAAGCAGAAGAGTAGTCGGTAAGCCAGGGTCGGTATGGAGCAGGATCAAAAATAGCAGGAGCTGTAGCTGGGCCAGGAACCACAAGCAAAGAAACAAAAGCAATAACAAGCACCGAGGGACAGGAAGTGCAGGCTTAAATAGACCGAGGGCGGGAGCTAGCTGAGTCTGGCCAGGTTACGATAGGCTCTCCCACTCCTAAGCCTGCCAGCCTGAATGGTGGAAGCAGGAGTCAGTCTCAGGGATGTATTCTCAGGTGCTGACTGATTAGTTCTGGGAGTTAACCCCGCTGTGCCTGGCAGATCCTTTACACTCTGCTCCTATTCACTTGAATAGGCGCAGAGATGCAGCTCAGCCGCTATTCCATGACCGGAGCAATCTGCTTCCGGCATGGACGTGCGGTGCCTGATGGCAGCTGTAGCAGCTGATCGGTGCGGGGTCTGGGTGTTGGACCCCACCGATCATATACTGAGGACCTCTCCGATGGATAGGTCATCAGTTGTCTGGTAGTGGGCAACCCCTTTAACAAAGTGCAACAGTAAATTTCCAGGTTTTCACAATCCTAGACCTAGACGCTAAGATGACATGTCTAATTATTTTTTCAAGTTTTAGGGGCAAGTCAACTAAGCCCAGAAAGCGCATGTAAGGGACATTGGTATACGTATTCCTGAAATAACGTTGAGGTAAATGTAGCCCTCCAAAAAGTTTTGACTAATGGACACTTCCACCAGACATGCATACGTATATATTCATGTAAAGGATCTGCCAGACACAGCTTCTGTGTCGACGCCCGTGGTTAATCAGTCTGCACCTGCTCCTAGGTCTGATAGAGTGACTCGATCTGCTACCACTCAGGATGGTAGGCTCAGGAGTGGGAGAACCTATCACAGCCTGGCCAGACGGTTCTAGCTCCCGCCCTCTGTCTATTTATACCTTCTTTTCCTGCTTGTCTTTTTCTGTGATTCTTTCCTGTTTCCTGGCTCTGCTGCTCCTGCTATTATTATTGACTTTGCTTCATTTTGAACCTGGCTTTACTGACTACGCTCCTGCTCTGCGTTTGGTACCTCATACACTCCTGGTTTGACTCGGCTCGTTCACTACTCCTGTTGCTCACTGTGTTGCCGTGGGCAACTGCCCCATTTCCCTTAGCTTCTGTGTACCCTTGTCTGTTTGTCTGTCGTACAAATATTGAGCGTAGGGACCGTCGCCCAGTTGTGCGCCGTCGCCTAGGACGGGCCGTGCAAGTAGGCAGGGACTGAGGGGCGGGTAGATTAGGGCTCACCTGTCTGTCTCCCTACCCCGTCATTACAATTCACTTCTTGGATAGCACACTATGAATTCTATAAGTGGAGAGAGGTCTGGAAATTTTGCTATGAGAATGTATGCAGGCCTGGTTTGAGTTGGGTAAAAGTTTATCAAATAGGGAAAAGTCACTCAGGGAAGTATGTACCAGAAGATGCGAATAACTGAAATGTAATGGTCAGGAATGATGATGCAATGCCATCCTGATTGTGTAAATGTAGCGTCCATGGCTGCGGACCGTTGAGATTACTTAGCCCCCGGCGGCCACAGCCATGGTTCTGTGAGCGCTGACCCGCATCTCCTCCCCAGGAGATACCAGCGCTCACTTCCGCTCCGGTACACTGTGTCGCACAAGGGAATTATCACTAATTAGCCCATGATCACCCTGGACTATAAGAAGGGCCCTGCACCTTTGCTCATTGCCTGAGCGTTCTTGTGTTTTCCTATGTTAGTCTTGCAAATGGTCCCTTAGTGTTATCCTGTTCCCATTGTTTCCCGTGGCCTGCTACCGGTACCCTGTATCCCGTGCTATTTTTTCCTGTGCCTTAAACATGTTGGATTCGTATTATGCTACCGGTTCCGTCTGCTGTGTTACACCACGTCTGCTGTCAAGGTCCCATCTGTGCCTAGCCGTTACTACTGTCTGAATCACTACAGGTAACCTTGTGCTTGGACTATTTATATATTGACTTGGTACTCTGTTGGCCAGCTGCTACCCCGAACGGCGGTACGGCCCAGTGTATCCACATACCCACAGATCGTGACAGTAAATACAGGATGAATCTGCAAGAATCCATCAAAATCTAGGGAGTAAGGTGTAAGTGTGAGAATTTTTTTATAGGAATGTAAAGAGGTACCCTGAAGTACATTATTTATTTTCTTTAGGCCTGCAGATTCCCGGCCTTGAAAGTCTATATACGTCATCAGCGTGTCCAGAAAATGCAACGGTAATGTTAGGGATCTGCCAGGTACTACGTCTAGGTATACTCCTGGGATTAATCAATCCACACCTGAGGCCAGACCTGTTAGACTGACACCGTCTCCCACCAACCAGGGTGGCAGGCTCAGGAGTGGGAGAGCCTATCGCGGCCTGGTCAGTCGGAGTTAGCTCCGCCCCCTGTCCTTTATTACCTGCCGTGTTCTCTTCCTCAGTGCTTGTAATTCTTCTGGATTCCTGGCCACACTGCTGCTTGCTCCAGCCTGCTTCTGCCATGCTTCTGCCTTGCTGCAGTTCCGCTTAACCTGCTTCGCTTTGCCCCTGGCTTGCTTCCTTCTCCGTGCTCACGTTGGTATACTCCACTTCATCCTGGTCCTGACTACTCATTCCCCGCTCCGTTTCCTCGCGGCGTTCCGTGGGCTACTGCCCCTTCCCTTGCGTGTTCCCTGTTTGTTCTCCCGTGCACTTAGACAGCGTAGGGACCGCCGCCCAGTTGTACCCCGTCGCCTAGGGCGGGTCGTTGCAAGTAGGCAGGGACAGGGTGGTGGGTAGATTAGGGCTCACTTTCCCTTCACCTCCTTCCTGCCATTACAGGTAAATTGCCAAATGGTGTCAACTCATGTTCGGGTGTATAAGTCAGAAAATGCTGCCAGGCTTTAGTAAAGACTTCAAGGCTGAATAGTTTGGGCATGCAATGATTAATAGGAGGTTTAGAAGTATGTACAGTCCTGGACAAATGTTTTGAGACTGACAGAAATTTTGGTTTTCACAAAGTTTGCTGCTTCAGTGTTTTTAGATCTTTTAGTCGGATGTGTGCATGGTATGATGAAGTACAATTATAAGCATTTTATAAATTTTCAAACTTTTATTGACAAATACATCAAGTTTATGCAAAGACTAAATATTTACAGTATTGACCCTTCGTTTTCAAGACTTCTGCAATTCGCCATGCAGGATATCAGCTTCTGGGCTAAGTCCTGACTGATGGCAACCCATTCTTGCCTAATCAGTACTTAGAGTTTATCACAATTTCTGTGTTTTTGTTTGTCCACCCGCTTTTTAAGCATTGACTGCAGGTTCTCAATGAGATTGAGATCTGGGGAGTTTCTTGGCCATGGAACCAAAATTTCCATGTTTTGCTCACCGAGACACTTAGTTATCACTTTTGCCTTGTGCTCAATCATGCTGGAAAAAGCATTGTTCATCACCAAATTGCTCCTGGATCATTGGGAGAAGTTGCTCTTGGAGGATGTTTAGATACCATACTTTATTCATGGAAGTGTTCTTAGGCAAAATTGTGAGTCAGCCCACTCACTTGGATGAAAAGCAACCACACACATGAATGGTCTCTGGATGCTTTACTGTTTGCATGACACAGGACTCATGGTAGCGCTCACCTTTTCTTCTCCGGGCAATCATTCTTCCAGATGTCTCAAACAGTCTGAAGGGGGCTTCATCAGAGAAAATAACTTTACCCCAGTCCAATCCCTGTACTTCCTGCGGTATGTCAGTCTGTCCTCAATGTTTTTCTTTGAGAGAAGTGGCTTCTTTGCTGGCCTTCTTGACAGCATGGCTGCCTCCAAAAGCCTTCCCCTCACTGCGCGTGCAGATGCACTGACACCTGCCTGCTGCCATTCCTGAGTAAGCTCTGCACTGGTGTTGAACCGATACCGTAGCTGAATCCTCTTTAGGAGACGGTCCTGGCACTTGCTGGGCTTTCTTGGGTGCCCTAAAGCCTTCTTCACAGCAATTGAACCTCTATCCTTGAAATTCTTGGTGATACAATAAATGGTTGATTTAGGGGCAATCTTACAAGCAGCAATGACCTTGCCTGTAAAGCCCTTTTGATGCAAAGCAATGATAACTGCATGTGTTTCCTTGGAGGTAACCATGGTTAACAGAAGAAGACAATGATTTCAAGCGCCATCCTCCTTTTAAATCAACCAGTCTGCTCTTATAATTCAATCAGCATGACAGAGTGATTTTAGCTGCCTTGTCAATCTTAACACTTTCTCCTGAGCTAATGAGAAGATCACTGACATAATGTTAGCAGGCTGAAATGGAGTGGAAATAGGGTTTTGGTGATTAAGTTAATTTTCATGGCAAGGAATGACTTTGCAATTAATTGCAATTCATCTGATCACTCTTCATAATAATCTAGAGTTAATGCAAATTCCCACTGTAAAAACTGAAGCAGCAAACTTTGTGAAAACCAAAATTTGTATCAGTCTCAAAACTTTTGGTGAGGACTATAGTAACGAGATAAGTGCGGTGCCTCTGCATTCATTTGATTTAAAACAACTGCTTAGTAATAATAATTCGGGAATACTCATATCACCGTAAGTCCATGGTCTGGCCATAGTGGAAAAAAAAATTGATTATGGTTTCCCACCCAAATAAAGTCTGTTAAAATTCTCTGCAGCTTAGAGAGAAACAGGTTAGGGATAGGTATAACTACTGTAATGTCAGGATAGGGAGACAGACAGGTGAGCCCTAATCTACCCGCCACTCAGTCCCTGCCTACTTGCACAGCCCAACCTAGGCGACGGCGTACAACTGGGCGACGGTCCCTACGCTCAATATGTGCACGACAGACAAAACAAGACAGGGTACACAGAAGCAAGGGAAGTAGGGCAGTTGCACACGGCAACACCGTGAGCAACAGAGTAGTGGACGAGCCGAGTCAAACCAGGAGTGTACGTGGTACCAAACGCAGAGCAGGATAATAGTCAGTCAAGCCAGGGTCAATATAAAGCAGAGGTCAATGGTAACAGCAGAAACAGCAGAGCCAGGAAACAGGAGAATCACATGCAAAGGACAAGCAGCAAATTAAGGTATAAGTAGACCAAGGGTGGGAGCTAGAACCGTCTGGCCAGGATGCGATAGGCTCTCCCACTCCTCAGCCTACCAGCCTGAGTGGTAGCAGATCGAGTCACTCTAGCAGACCTAGGAACAGATGCAGGCTGATTAACCACAGGCATCGACACAGAAGCTGTGTCAGGCAAATCCTTTACAGTACCCCCCTTATGAGGGGCCATTGGACCATTCCTATGTGGAGCTGGCTTGTTGGGGAACCGAAGGTGGAACTTCCTGAGCAATAACCCGGCGTGAACATCCCGGGCGGGTACTCAAGTCCCCTCCTCAGGCCCGTATCCTCTCCAATGGACCAGGTACTGGAGGGAACCTTGGACCATCCTGCTGTCCACAATCTTGGCCACCTCGAATTCCACCCGTTCAGGGGTGAGAACAGGGACAGGAGGTTTCCTCGAGGTAGCCAAGGACGGGGAGCAGCGTTTCAGGAGGGAGGCATGGAACACGTTGTGTATTTGAAAAGACGGGGGTAACTCCTGCCGGAAGGAGACAGGTTTAAGGACCTCAATGACCTTGTACGGCCCTATATACAGGGGAGCAAATTTTTTGGACGGAACTTTAAGGCGCACATTTTTTTAAGACAGCCACACCAGATCCCCGACCACAAACAAGGGGTTAGCAGAACGTCTTCTGAACCTGGGCCCAGACTGTGCACAGTTCCCGATGAACGACATCTACCGCGGGATTGTTGGAACCACCAGAGAAAACGGAGGAGAACCGTGGATTAAATCCAAAATTACAGAAGAAGGGGGAGACCCCTGACGAGTTACTGACCCGGTTATTGAGGGAAAATTCGGCGAGGGGAATGAAGGAGACCCAATCATCTTGGCAGTCAGAGATAAAACACCTTATAGAGGCTCTGTCACCAGATTATCAAATCCCTATCTCCTATTGCATGTGATCGGCGCTGCAATGTAGATAACAGTAACGTTCTGGTTTTTGAAAAACGATCATTTTTGGCTAAGTTATGAGCAATTTTATATTTATGCAAATGAGCCCTTCTAATGGACAACTGGGCGTGTTTTCTCTTATTTCCAACTGGGCGTGTATTGTGTTTTTAGCAACTGCACGTGTTTACTTCTTTCACTGCACAATCACACTGTGCTGTGGATCATGCTGGGTTGGAACAATGAGAAGTGTAGGACACTGATTAGTCACTGATTGGTCAGCCTCATACACTCCTCTGTACAACACTCAGTTGGTAAATAGTAAAAACACGCCCAGTTGTCCATTGAGAAACTCATTAGCATAAATCTAAACTAGCTCATAACTTGCTCAAAAATGATCGTTTTTCAAAATAAAAACCACTGCTGTTATCTACATTACAGCACCAATCAGATTATGTAGGAGATAGGGCACTTATAATCTGGTGACAGAGCCTCTTTAAATATTGTTCTAGAGACTGATTAGTCCTCTCAGTTTGGCCATTAGTTTCGGGATGGAAGGCCGAGGAGAAGGACAGATCAATCTCCAAATTCTTACAGAAAGCTCTCCAAAACAATGAAACAAATTGTACCTCTCTGTCAGAAACAATATTGACAGGAACCCCATGGAGACGCAGGATGTGTTTGACGAACAAGGTAGCTAACGTCTTGGCATTGGGTAGTTTCTTGAGGGGCACAAATTGGCACATCTTACTGAAGCGGTCTACAACAACCCACACCCCCGACTTGCCTTGGGATGGAGGCAGATCGGTGATAAAATCCATGGAGATATGGGTCCAAGGTCTCTGGGGAATGGGCAAAGAACATAGTAAGCCCGCTGGTCGGAACCTGGGAGTCTTGGACCTAGCACAAATTTCACAAGCGGCGACGTAGGCCTTAACGTCTTTAGGTATCCCAGGCCACCAATAGGTTCTAGAAATTAGGTGCTTGGTACCCAGGAAGGTTCTCGGGGGGAGCTGACGCTTGATCAGCCGCAATTTCGGAGTCTAAGTAAGAATCAACAGAGGATAAGATTATACCTGGGGGCAAAACACAAGCAGGATCCCCCTCCGGAGGAGGGCTGGCCATGAATGTTAGGGATCTGCCAGGTACTTCATCTAGGTATACTCCTGGGATTAATCAATCCACACCTGAGGCCAGACCTGTTCGACTGACACCATCTCCCACCAACCAGGGTGGCAGGCTCAGGAGTGGGAGAGCCTATCGCGGCCTGGTCTGTCGGAGTTAGCTCCGCCCCCTGTCCTTTATTACCTGCCCTGTTCTCTCCCTCAGTGCTTGTAATTCTTTTGGATTCCTGGCCCCACTGCTGCTTGCTCCAGCCTGCTTCTGCCGTGCTTCTGCCTTGCTGCAGTTCTGCTTGACCTGCTTGCTTTGCCCCTGGCTTGCTTCTGTCTCCTTGCCCGCTTGGGTGTACTCACTTCGTCCTGGTCCTGACTGTCCGTTCGCCGCTCCGTTTCCTCGTGGCGTTCCATGGCTACTGCCCCTTCCCTTGCATGTTCCCTGTTTGTTTTCCTGTGCACTTAGACAGCGTAGGGACCGCCGCCCAGTTGTACCTCGTCGCCTAGGGCGGGTCGTTGCAAGTAGGCAGGGACAGGGCGGTGGGTAGATTAGGGCTCACTTTCCCTTCACCTCCTTCCGGCCATTACATAATTACAAGCCCTTACCTAGTCTACCATTTCTCCTACGCTGACGCTATCATGGACCCCCTTGAGACCCTGGCCCAGCAGATGCAGGGCCTCTCCCTACAGGTCCAGGCCCTGGCCCAAAGGGTCAATCAGGGTGACGCTGCTTTAGTAGTACCCCTCACCTCACCTCTAGAACCCGACCTCAAGTTACCTGACCGGTTCTCAGGGGACCGTAAGACGTTTCTCTCCTTCCGGGAGAGTTGCAGACTGTATTTCCGCCTAAAGCCCCACTCCTCAGGTTCCGAGAACCAGCGGGTGGGTATCATCATATCCCGACTCCAGGAAGGGCCCCAAGAGTGGGCCTTCTCCTTGGCTCCTGACGCCCCTGAACTTTCCTCTGTGGATCGTTTTTTCTCTGCCCTCGGACTCATTTACGACGAGACTGACAGGACTGCCTTAGCCGAGAGTCAGCTGGTGACCTTACGTCAGGGTAGGAGACCGGTTGAGGAATACTGTTCTGATTTTAGGAAGTGGTGCGTAGCTTCTCAGTGGAACGATCCGGCCCTAAGGTGCCAGTTTAGGTTAGGATTATCTGACGCCCTGAAGGATCTGCTGGTTAGCTACCCCTCGTCTGACTCCCTTGACCAGGTTATGGCCCTAGCAGTACGACTTGACCGACGTCTCAGGGAACGTCAGCTAGAACGCTTCAGTGTGCTCCCCTCTGACTTTTCTGCGATCCCCCCCGAGGTCCCGTCTCCTCGCCCCTCCACGGAGGACTCGGAGGTACCTATGCAACTCGGGGCCTCCATGTCCCCTCGACAACGTAGGGAGTTTCGTAGAATGAATGGTCTCTGCTTCTACTGTGGGGACGACAAGCATCTACTGAACACCTGTCCCAGGCGCAAGAATAAGAAGCCGGAAAACTTCCGCGCCTAAGTGATCATCGGGGAGGTCACTTGGGCGCACAGGTATTTCCCGTTAATGTGAAACGCAATAAAATTTTGCTTCCCTTTCAGGTCTCGTTTGCTGGCCGGGCTGCCACGGGCAGTGCTTTCGTGGATTCAGGGTCATCTGCTAATATCATGTCTGCGGAATTTGCTATGTCTCTAAACATGCCTTGTATTGATTTACCTTATCCTATCCCTGTAGTAGGAATCGACTCAACTCCCCTTGCTAATGGTTATTTTACTCAGCATACTCCTGTTTTTGAACTCCTGGTTGGCTCCATGCATTTGGAGCAGTGCTCTGTACTGGTGATGCAGGGATTATCGTCTGATCTGGTTTTAGGCCTTCCCTGGTTGCAGTTGCATAATCCCACGTTTGATTGGAATACTGGGGATCTCACCAAATGGGGTAATGAATGTCTTATGTCATGTCTTTCTGTTAACTCTATTTCTCCCCGGGAGGAGGTAAACACGCTTCCTGAGTTTGTTCAGGACTTCGCCGATGTGTTTTCTAAGGAGGCCTCCGAGGTGTTGCCCCCCCATAGAGATTACGATTGCGCTATCGATTTGGTGCCTGGTGCCAAGCTTCCTAAGGGTAGGATATTTAATCTTTCATGTCCTGAACGTGAAGCCATGAGGGTGTATATCCAAGAATGCCTGGCCAAGGGTTTCATTCGCCCCTCGACTTCTCCTGTAGGTGCTGGCTTCTTCTTCGTGGGGAAGAAGGATGGTGGTCTTAGGCCGTGCATTGATTATCGTAACCTGAATAAGGTCACCGTAAGGAACCAGTACCCACTTCCTTTGATTCCGGATCTTTTTAATCAGGTTCAGGGAGCCCAATGGTTTTCTAAGTTCGATCTACGGGGGGCATATAACCTTATCCGCATCAAAGAGGGGGATGAGTGGAAAACTGCGTTCAACACACCCGAGGGTCATTTCGAATACCTGGTCATGCCCTTTGGGTTGTGTAATGCCCCTGCTGTCTTCCAGAATTTTATTAATGAAATCCTGAGAGAGTACCTGGGTAATTTTCTTGTTGTGTACCTTGATGACATACTGGTGTTTTCCAAGGACTGGTCCTCCCACGTGGAGCATGTCAGGAAGGTGCTCCAGGTCCTTCGGGAGAATAATCTGTTTGCTAAGACTGAAAAATGTGTCTTTGGGGTACAGGAGATACCATTTTTAGGGCAAATCCTCACTCCTCATGAATTCCGCATGGACCCTGCCAAGGTTCAGGCTGTGGCGGAATGGGTCCAACCTGCCTCCCTTAAGGCGTTACAGTGTTTTTTAGGGTTCGCCAACTATTACAGGAGATTTATTGCCAACTTCTCGGTCGTCGCTAAGCCTCTTACGGACCTTACCCGCAAGGGTGCTGATGTCCTCCATTGGCCCCCTGAGGCCGTCCAGGCCTTTGAGACCCTCAAGAAGTGCTTTATCTCGGCCCCCGTGCTGATTCAGCCCAACCAAGAGGAGCCATTTATTGTGGAGGTTGACGCTTCCGAGGTGGGAGTGGGGGCCGTCTTGTCCCAGGGTACCAGCTCCCTCACCCATCTCCGCCCCTGTGCTTACTTCTCTAGGAAGTTTTCGCCCACGGAGAGTAACTATGATATTGGCAACCGCGAACTTCTAGCCATTAAATGGGCTTTTGAGGAGTGGCGGCACTTCCTGGAGGGGGCCAGACACCAGGTAACGGTCCTTACGGATCACAAGAATCTGGTTTTCCTAGAATCGGCCCGGAGGCTTAATCCTAGACAAGCTCGGTGGGCACTATTCTTTACCAGATTTAATTTCTTGGTTACCTATAGGGCTGGGTCCAAGAATATTAAGGCTGATGCTCTGTCACGTAGTTTCATGGCCAATCCTCCTTCTGAGAAGGATCCTGCTTGTATTTTACCCCCTGGTATAATCGTCTCTGCCACGGATTCTGATTTAGCTTCTGATATCGCGGCTGATCAGGGTGCAGCTCCCGGGAACGTCCCTGGGGACAAACTGTTTGTTCCCCTGCAATACCGGCTGAGGGTACTCAGGGAAAACCATGACTCCGCTCTATCTGGTCATCCTGGCATCTTGGGCACCAAACACCTCATTACCAGAAACTATTGGTGGCCTGGGTTGCCTAAAGACGTTAGGGCTTACGTCGCCGCTTGTGAGGTTTGCGCTAGGTCCAAAACCCCTAGGTCCCGACCTGCGGGCCTACTACGTTCCTTGCCCATTCCCCAGAGACCTTGGACCCATATCTCCATGGATTTTATCACCGATTTGCCTCCATCTCAAGGCAAGTCGGTGGTGTGGGTGGTAGTCGACCGCTTCAGCAAGATGTGCCACTTTGTGCCCCTTAAGAAGCTACCTAACGCCAAGACGTTAGCTTCTTTGTTTGTGAAACACATCCTGCGTCTCCATGGGGCCCCAGTCAATATCGTTTCTGACAGAGGGGTACAATTTGTTTCCTTATTTTGGAGAGCTTTTTGTAAAAAGTTGGAGATTGATCTGTCCTTCTCCTCCGCCTTCCATCCCGAAACTAATGGCCAAACGGAAAGAACCTAGAGGCGTCCCAGAGCGCACAAAAGATTCAGGCGGATAGTAGACGTTCTGCTAACCCCCGGTTTGTCGTCGGGGATTTGGTCTGGTTGTCGTCCAGGAACTTGCGCCTTAAGGTCCCGTCCAGGAAGTTTGCTCCCCGATTTATTGGACCTTATAAGATCATTGAAGTCATCAACCCTGTATCCTTCCGTCTGGAGCTCCCCCCATCATTTCGCATACATGACGTCTTCCATGCCTCCCTCCTTAAACGCTGCTCCCCGTCCTGGTCCCCCTCGAGGATACCTCCTGTTCCCGTTCTCACCCCTGAGGGGGTGGAATTCGAGGTGGCCAAGATTATGGACAGTAGGATGGTCCAGGGCTCCCTCCAGTACCTGGTCCATTGGAGAGGATACGGGCCGGAGGAGAGGACTTGGGTACCTGCCCGTGATGTTCACGCTGGGGTATTGATCAGGAGGTTCCACCTTCTCTTCCCCACTAAACCGGGTCCCCTTAGTAAGGGTCCGGTGGCCCCTCATAAAAGGGGGAGTACTGTTAGGGATCTGCCAGGTACTTCATCTAGGTATACTCCTGGGATTAATCAATCCACACCTGAGGCCAGACCTGTTCGACTGACACCATCTCCCACCAACCAGGGTGGCAGGCTCAGGAGTGGGAGAGCCTATCGCGGCCTGGTCTGTCGGAGTTAGCTCCGCCCCCTGTCCTTTATTACCTGCCCTGTTCTCTCCCTCAGTGCTTGTAATTCTTTTGGATTCCTGGCCCCACTGCTGCTTGCTCCAGCCTGCTTCTGCCGTGCTTCTGCCTTGCTGCAGTTCTGCTTGACCTGCTTGCTTTGCCCCTGGCTTGCTTCTGTCTCCTTGCCCGCTTGGGTGTACTCACTTCGTCCTGGTCCTGACTGTCCGTTCGCCGCTCCGTTTCCTCGTGGCGTTCCGTGGCTACTGCCCCTTCCCTTGCATGTTCCCTGTTTGTTTTCCTGTGCACTTAGACAGCGTAGGGACCGCCGCCCAGTTGTACCTCGTCGCCTAGGGCGGGTCGTTGCAAGTAGGCAGGGACAGGGCGGTGGGTAGATTAGGGCTCACTTTCCCTTCACCTCCTTCCGGCCATTACAATGAAGCTACGCGATAGCGCATCAGCTTTAATATTTTTAGACCCAGCCCTATAGGTGACCACAAAGTTGAATCTAGTCAAAAACAACGCCCATCGAGCTTGTCTCGGGTTTAGCCTCCGGGCAGATTCTAGGAAAACCAGATTCTTGTGGTCGGTAAGGATCGTTACCTGGTGCCTAGCCCCCTCCAGGAAGTGGCGCCACTCTTCAAATGCCCATTTAATGGCTAAGAGTTCGCGGTTGCCAACGTCATTATTACTCTCAGTGGGGGAGAACTTCCTGAAAAAGTAGGCACAGGAACAGAGATGGGTGAGAGACCTAGTACCCTGGGACAAGACAGCACCCACTCCCACCTCGGAGGCGTCAACCTCCACAATGAATGGCTCCATCTGGTTAGGCTAAATCAGCACTGGGGCAGAGATAAAGCACCTCTTAAGGACCTCAAAAGCCTGGACCGCCTCCGGAGGCCAGTGGAGGAGATCTTCATCTTTGCGAGTAAGGTTCGTAAGAGGCTTAGCGATGACCGAGAAGTTAGCAATAAATCTCCTATAATAATTAGCAAACCCCAGGAAGCACTGTGAAGCCTTCAGGGAGGCAGGTCGAAACCCATTCAGCCACAACCTGAACCTTGGCAGGTTCCATGCGGAATTCGTTAGGAGTGAGGATTTGACCCAAAAATGGTATCTCCTGCACCCCAAACACACATTTTTCGGTTTTAGCAAAGAGTTTGTTTTCCCGAAGGGCCTGGAGCACCTTCCTGACATGCTCAATGTTGGAGGACCAGTCCTTGGAAAACACAAGTATATCATAAAGGTACACTACAAGAAATACCCCCAGGTAGTCTCTTAAAATCTCATTTATGAAATTCTGGAAGACCACGGGAGCATTACACAACCCAAAGGACATGACGAGGTATTCGAAATGACCTTCGGGTGTGTTAAACGCAGTCTTCCACTCATCCCCTTCTCTGATTCGGATAAGGTTATAAGCCCCCCGAAGATCAAACTTAGAGAACCATTGGGCCCCCTGAACCTGATTGAAGAGATCAGGAATCAGAGGAAGGAGATATTGGTTCCTTACAGTGACCTTATTCAAGTTTTGGTAATCGATGCACGGCCTAAGACCACCACCCGGAGAAGTAGAGGGGCGAATGTAACCCTTGGCCAGGCTTTCCTGGATATATTCTCTCATGGCTTCACGTTCGGGACAAGAGAGATTAAACATCCTACCCCTAGGGAGCTTAGCTCCTGGTACCAAATCGATTGCGCAATCGTACTCTCTATGAGGAGGTAACTCTTCGGAAGCCTTTTTAGAAAAAACATCAGCGAAATCCTAAATAAACTCAGGTAGAGTGTTCACCTCCTCAGCGAGAGAAACCAAATTAATAGAAAAACAGGACGTCATGCATTCATTACCCCATTTGGTAAGATCCCCAGTATTCCAGTTAAACGTGGGATTATGCATCTGCAACCAAGGAAGGCCTAAAACCAAATCGGACGATAATCCCTGCATCACCAACACAGAACACTGCTCCAAATTAATGGAGCCCACAATGAGTTCAAAAACAGGGGTATGCTGTGTAAAATAACCATTAGCAAGTGGAGTGGAGTCGATACCCACTACCGGGACAGGTTTAGGCAAATCAATCAATGGCATAGCTAGAGACATAGCAAATTCCACAGACATAATATTAGCAGAAGACCCTGAATCCACGAAGGCACTGCCGGTGGCAGATCTACCATAAAAAGAGACCTGAAAGGGAAACAACATCTTATTAGGTTTCATGTATACGGGAAATACCTGTGCGCCCAAGCGACCTCCCCGATGGTCACTTAGGCGCAGAAGTTTTCCGGCTGCTTATTCTTACGCCTAGGACAGTAGTTTACTTAATGCTTGCCATCCCCACAGTAGAAGCAGAGACCATTCTTCCTGCGGAACTCTCTACGTTTTTGGGGAGACACGGAGGCCCCGAGTTGCATCGGTTCATCTGAGTTTTCCGTGGAAGAACGAAGCAACGGAACCTCGGGAGCCATCATAGGGGAGCCAGAGGAGAAGGCACAAAAACGTTCAAGTCGTCGTTCCCTGAGACGTCGGTCAAGATGTACCACTAAAGCCATAACCTGATCTAGAGAGTCAGAAGAGGGATAACTAACTAACAGGTCTTTCAAAGCGTTCGACAGACCCAATCTAAACTGGCACCTCAAGGCAGGGTCATTCCACCGAGAAGCTACACACCACTTCCTAAAGTCAGAACAGTACTCTTCAACGGGTCTCTTACCCTGACGTAAGGTCACCAGCTGACTCTCGGCAAAGGCAGTCTTGTCAGTCTCGTCATAGGTGAGTCCGAGAGCAGAAAAGAAAAAGGTCAACAGAAGAGAGTTCAGGGGCATCAGGGGCCAAGGAGATGGCCCATTCCTGGGGGCCGTCCTGGAGCTGGGACATAATTATACCCACTCGCTGGCTCTCAGAACCTGAGGGGTGGGGCCTTAAACGGAAATAGAGCCTACAACTTTCCTGAAAGGAAAAAAAAGTCTTCCGGTCCCCTGAGAACCGGTCAGGCAACTTGAGGTGGGGTTCAAGAGGTGGTGTGGAGGGTACTACCTGGGTAGCATCACGCTGGTTGCACCTCTGAGCCAGGTCTTGGACCTGTAGGGAGAGACCCTGCATTTGCTGAGCCAGGGCCTCAAGGGGGTCCATAGTGTGTCAGGGACCAGGGTAGAAAAGGTAAATGGGCCTGTGATTATGTAATATCAGGATAGGGAGACAGACAGGTGAGCCCTAATCTACCCGCCACTCAGTCCCTGCCTACTTGCACAGCCCGTCCTAGGCAACGGCGTACAACTGGGCGATGGTCCCTATGCTCAATATGTGCACGACAGACAAAACAAGACAGGGTACACAGAAGCAAGGGTAGTAGGGCAGTTGCCCACGGCAACACTGTGAGCAACAGAGTAGTGGACGAGCCGAGTCAAACCAGGAGTGTACGTGGTAACAAAATCAGAGCAGGAAAATAGTCAGTCAAGCCAGGGTCAATATAAAGCAGAGGTCAATGGTAACAGCAGAAACAGCAGAGCCAGGAAACAGGAGAATCACAGGCAAAGTAAAAGCAGCAAATGAAGGTATAAGTAGACCAAGGGCGGGAGCTAGAACCGTCTGGCCAGGCTACGATAGGCTCTCCCACTCCTCAGCCTACCAGCCTGAGTGGTAGCAGATCGAGTCACTCTAGCAGACCTAGGAACAGATGCAGGCTGATTAACCATGGGTGTCAACACAGAAGCTGTGTCAGGCAAATCCTTTACAACTACAGTACAGAATTCATATAAAATAATTAGAAGAATCATTATTTTAACAATTGCCACCCTACTATCCCATGTAATTATGGGTTTGGACATTTTTTTAGTTACTTTTTTTTTGTGAATAAATCCTTAACGGGGCTAGTTAAGGATATTCCTAACTAAGTGATAATATAATTTTGCCACTTGTATGGGAAATGAGAGGATAGGAAGGTTGCCACACGATTTTTGGCCACATGGCGCCCTACCGCAATGTGTCAGCCTAGCTTTGGTGCTAGAAAACCTATATTCATGGCATCAGAAGGCCGTTTAAAGGGCCACTCATCCTAAAGTCTATCCTATCTACATTTTCTGTGCAGATTAATTCATATGTATTATTTCATGGTATCAGCCATTTCACGCTGGTAAATATTCTTAAATGGCCTCACTAATGGGAAATCCCAAAAATTATGTTCTGCTAAGATCATTACAATCAATGGCGGATCATAGTAGGGGCATTTTGGGTGCCCGTCCAAAGTGAATTTCAGTCAAGTCGCATTTTTGTCATGAATCTCGGGAAAAAAACAGCGACAGATCTGCATTGTCTATGTTCTGCAAAAGGACCTGAAGACATAAGGTCACATGACCTTATGTCTGCAGTACTTGTTACGGTTTGGAGACCTGCAGGTCACATGACCGCAGGTCCTAGTACAGTAGCAAGACAGAAGAATGTGCGGCTATGTGAGTATAAGGGGATGGATTAGTTTAAGGGGTCTGTATTTAGGCGGTCTGTTCTAGGGTTTTTATTTAGGGGGTCTAGTCTTGAGTCTGTATTTAGAGGTCTGGTCTGGGGTCTCTATTAGATTAGGAAGTCAGGTCTGGGGTCTGTATTTAGGGGTCTGCTGGGTTCTGTTCTAGTTTAGTGAGTCAGGTCTAGGATCATTATTAGTTTAGGGGGCCAGGTCTGGGGGTCTGTATTTAGGGGTCTGTGGTCTGTATTAGTTTAGGGAGTCAGGCCTGGGGTTTGGTCCGGGGTCTGTATTTAGGGGGTCTTATCAAGGGTCAGTATTCATTTTAGGTGCTTCTTCTGTATTTGTTTAGGGGGTTCTGGTCTGGGGACTGCAACAGTTTAGAAGATCTGGGGTCTGTATGTATTCTAGGGTCTTGTCTGTGGTCTGAATTTATTAATCTGAGTAAAAGGGGTTGTCCAGGCATGGATCATTTTTTAATATATTAATGGTTGGGGTCAAGTGAATAGAAGCAGAGATGAAGTTCTGCAGCACGGCCGCTATGCAGTATATGGAGCATCTGCTTCCAGCACTACGGGCACTGAACACTGCACAACATCCGGTGCCCGGAGGCAGTCACAACAGCTGATCAGTGCGGGTTCCGGGTGTTGGACCCGAACCGATCATATACTGATAAACTATCCTGTTGATAATTCATCAGTATGAAAAACTGATCCATGCCCGGACCACCCCTTTAATGTATGGGCCTGGGCCTTGGTATCTGAATTTTTGTGTTTCTAGAGGCTCGAAATGGCTGCAGAAGTGGGGGGCAAAGATTTCTCATCAAGAAATTGCAGTCATCAGGAGAAGTCGCCATAGTAGTCTGTGTCAGATGAAGAAAAAAAGAAAAGAGAACAAATCTCTTCAGAGAAGTCATCACTTGTGAGTCACTGGATTTATAGAGGATCTTTCCCCTCTCCTGACAGGTCTGTTATAAGAAAACCTTGTAGTCCACATAAAGTCTTTGTGTAGTCCAAGACTAACAGACAAATGTGTGTTACCATTCCCATTGTCAAGAGGATCTGTCCCTACACAGTGTGATACTGTCAGTGACGGTTGGAGACTGTCAGTATGTAGAGACACAGCCCTTTGACAAGGGGAATCGTAACACCCATTTGTCAATGCTTGCACAGAAAAGTGGTGTTCACTATAGGCACGGCAGAGCGGCGGTAGAAAAGGGGCTTAGTTAAAAATACTACATCCTGTGGACAGGTAAATCTGTAATTGGTCTGGTTATTCTTATTAGTATGTTGTTTTAATTCAGTTTCAGTTTTCACAGCGTTCAGCTTAGAAAGATTACTACTGAAATATTTTGGAACAATAGGGGTTCTGTTATGACCATTATGATTTCACAACTTGTAAAGCAGTGCAGCAATATAGGCGCAAGCAAAGTCTTAATGCATAACCAGGTAGATTTATCCATCCAGGAGTCTAGAGGGAGGAGTTGACAATCCCTATAAGTACAAATATTTGCATTTCTTGATGTTAGTTTTGAAAAACAGAGTAAACAAATGCTGTTCACTAAGGCCCCATTCACACGATTTCAATGATGCCATTCACACATTCATGCTTTTTGACGCAGCGAGAGTCCACTACGTGAAACTCACTGCATGTCCAATATTGGTGCTTTATCACGCACCTACGCGCCCATTGAAGTCAATGATTGCGTTAAAACCACGCACCACACACGGATGCACATGCGTGTGCGTTGCGTGATTTGCCCATCAATTCAGTTGAAAATAATAATTTAAAAAAAGATGTGCTTTGCGAGTGCGTGAATAATGCATGTCACTCGTAAAGCAGACTGATGCATAACCCAACAAACACGGACCCGATTCACGCGCGTGAATCGGATACGCTCGTGTGAATGAGGCCTAAGAGATATTTGAACAGGATTTTTGAATACTCTTATCTTTATTAGCAAGACCCTGGACATCCCACTATGTTATCATTCATAGCTGCCATACACCTTGATCATTCTCCAAACAATCGGAATTAGAAAAGTTTGAAATGAAATCCCATTATTACATAAACGATCATATCAACCCTTTTTACAACTATTTGGACATAGATATCTTACAAATATTTTTGGGATAAGAAAACCTTTCTTGCTGCAATAATCACACGCGGCCCATAACCACAAGCTCACCGTAGCATCAAATATACATGAATTTGCCGCCTAATGAAGATAAATATTGATCATGCTGAGATATTTTGTACCATGGCATACAGAAAATATATTGCTTCTTAAAATCTTTTATAGAATTGGTTGTTCTAGGTATTCTCAGTCAGTGTCAAATAACTGCTCAGATCTAATGTTTGGAGACCAGTAAAAAGCCCTGTGAATTGTAAATGGGATGCACATCTAAGTTGCCAATTTAAGCCTGTCAGCCATGATGGATGGCTTCAGTAACCAAATATTTCCCTCAGAAAGCAACATGATTTTGTTTACAGCATCCTGGTCTCTAACCAATTACCTCCAATGCAGGAATTTCATTCCATGGAGGTAACACAATGCAAGCAATGTTTTATCTCGTCTTTTAAGCAGTCACTCACTATTTAATAGTGTTCCACGATGATATCATGACTTCATGTAAAATAAAAGAGATTATGAAACATGACACTAATACAAATTTTGAATACTGTGATACACATCTATATCGCCTAAAAAACCCTATGTTGAATCAAAGGGGAATTGGCGTTTTAAAGGGACACTTCTGTAAAAAAAAAATATATATATACAAGCTATATGTGATAATTATGTAACTATAAAAAAAAAAATAGTGGTTGGTTTTTATATTATAATTTTTACAATTCTTGTCATGAAAACTACTTCCTGTCTAGTGTCCTTAGTTTCCTCTCTGTGTGCACTGATAGCAAACACAGAGGATTGCCGTTAAATGGGGCTGTCACAGGGCTACAGGACTGCGTGGACCCACTGTGTTGCCAATGTATTTGGCGTGGGGTAAAACTGGAGAGTGGGGTCTAAGGGATAGCTAGGTGTTCACCCTTTAACCTCTGTACTGGGATTTGGACTTAGCCGCTAGTATCCCCAGGTCGCTACCCTCAGAGTAGTCTTCATTGGCAACAGCCGATAGGGACAGGTAAGGAACAATAACAGCAATTAATATGCAGGGTCTGATATTAGGGTAGGTCAGGGCAGGCGGAGGACTTTCACTCACCGTAAGCAAAACCAGAGGTCAGGGCAGGCAATCATCACAGTAAACAGGCAAAAGGTCAGGGCAGGGGGCAGACTGGGATGGTCGAGTTTAGGAAAGGTCAGTCACAGATAATCTAACAGTAAACATATGACAGCAGAACTAGCAAACTAGACAAAGAAACCTAATTGATCATGCAAAGAGCAATAAAGGAGGGTATCTTAACCCCTTCAGGACTGAGCCTGTTATGGCCTTCAGGACGAAGCCGATTTTTCAAATCTGACATGTGTCACTTTATGTGGTAATAACTCCGGAATGCTTTTACCTATCCAAGTGATTCTGAGATTGTTTTCTCGTGACATATTGTACTTTATGTTAGTGAAAAAATTTGGTTGATAAATTCAATATTTATTTGTAAAAAATACCAAGATTTGGAGAAAATTTGCAAAAATTAGCATTTTTCTCAATTTAAATGTATCTGCTTGTAAAACAGATAGTAATACCACACAAAATAGTCACTAGTTAACATTTCCCATATGTCTACTTTAGTTTGGCATCGTTTTTTGAACATTCTTTTATTTTTCTAGGACGTTACAAGACTTAGAACTTTAGCAGCGATTTCTCATATTTTCAAGAAAATTTAAAAAGGCGATTTTTACAAGGACCAATTCAGTTCTGAAGTGGCTTTGAGGGCCTTATATATTAGAAAGTCCCCATAAATCACCCCATTTTGAAAACTGCACCCCTCAAAGTATTCAAAACAGCATTCAGAAAGTGTATTAACCCTTTAGGCGTTTCACAGGAATTAAAGCAAAGTAGAGGTGAAAGTTACAAATTTCATTTTTTTTTTACAAAATTCATTTGTAATACATTTTTTTCTATACCACAGGAGGTTTTACCCGAGAAATGTAACTTATTATTTATTGCCCAGATTCTGCAGTTTTTAGAAATACCCCACATGTGGCCCTAGTGCGGTCATGGAGTGAAACACCGGCCTCAGAAGCAAAGGAGCACCTAGTGGATTTTGGGGCCTCCTTTTTTTTAGCATATATTTTAGGTACCATGTCAGGTTTGAAGAGGTCTTGTGGGTCAAAACAATAAAGACCCCCAAAAGTGACCTCATTTTGGAAACTACACCCCTCAGGGAATTTATCTAGGGGTATAATTAGCATTTTGAACCCACAGTTTTTTTGCTAAATTTATTTGAATTAGTTTGTGAAGGTGAAAATCTACTTTTTTTCTGAAAAAACGTAGAAATTTGTATTTTTTTCAAGGAATAAAAGAGAAAAAACACCCCAACATATGTAAAGCAATTTCTCCTGATTATAGCAATACCCCATATGTGGTAATAAACTGCTGTTTGGACCCACAGCAGGACTCAGAAGGGAAGGAGCACCATTTGGATTTTGAAATTCTGATTTTGCTGGTATAGTTTTCAGTACCATGTCGCGTTTGAATTGCACTGGAGGGAACAAAATAGTGGAATCCCCCGGAAAGAGACCCCATTTTGGAAACTACACTCATCAAGGAATTTTCTAGGGGTAAAGTTAGCATTTTGACCCCACGGTTGTTTTGCTGAATTCATTGGAATTATTCTGTAAAGGTAAAAATCTACTTTTTTTCTGAAAAAAGGTAGCCATTTTTAATTTTTACAAGGAATAAAGGCGAAAAAGCACCCCAACATTTGTAAAACCATTTCTCCCGATTACGTAAATACGCCATATGTGGTAATAAAGTGCTGTTTGGACCCACAGCGGGGCTTAGAAGGCAAGGAGCGCTATTTGGCTTTTGGAGCTCAAATTTAGCTGAAATGGTTTTTGGGTGCCATGTCGCATTTGCAAAGCCCCTGAGAGGCCAAAACAGTGGAAACCCCCCAAAAGTGGAAATTACACCACTTAAAGAATCTATCTAGGGATATAGTGGGCATTTAGACCCCACAAGTCTTTTGCAGGATTTATTAGAATTGGGCCATGAAAATGAATATCAACATTTCTTCCACTAAAATGTTGCATTTTTTTCAATTTTACAAAGGATAAAGGGGGTAAAAGCTGCTCATCATTTGTAAAGCAATTTCTCCCGAGTACGGCAATACCCCACGTGTGGTCATAAATGGTTTTTCATTAGAAAGTAATTAACCCTTTCTGGACTGATCCATTTTTTTCTTTTCCTTTTTAGTTTTTTCCTCCCCGCGTTCCAAGAGCCACAACTTTTTTATTTTTCAGTCAATAGAGCGGTATGAGGGCTTATTTATTGAGGGACAAGCGGTCGTTTTTATTGGTACCATTTTTTGGTACATACAACTTTTTGAGCACTTTTTATTACATTTTTAGCTAGAGCCAAGGTGACCAAAAAAACAGCGATTTTGCCGTTTTAAATTCTTTATTTTTCACGTGAGACGCTCCATACATCACCCCCCACACTAAGACATGCTATGTTGTGGTGCGCGAAGGGGTTAATGCGCAGCGCATGGTGCGGAGTGAAAATTAAAATTTTCCACTCATATGCCATTTTAGTGCACTACATGTTATGCCCAGTTTGTGCCACTGAAGACAAATACCTCATAAAATATTAACCGGGTTCTCCCGGGTATGGCGATGCCATATCTGTGGACGTAAACTGGTGTTTGGGCACGCTGCAGGGCTCAGAAGGGAGGGACGCCATTTTGCTTTTGGGGCGCAGATGTAGCTTGGTAGTTGTTCTGTTTGGGGTTTTACTGGTGTTTCAGTTTGTAATGTGGGGGCATATGTTATCGCGGCGGGGTATAATCAGGGTACATGTTATCTGTGCGGAGTACATCAGGGTATATGTTATCTGTGCGGGGTACATCAGGGTATAATAAGAGGGTATAATAATGCAGTAAATAAATAATAATCCGCAGATATGTGGCCGGTGTCGCACTGATAAATGGCGCCCGATCTTATCTGCTTTTGGAACACTCTGCACATTTTGCATCGCCATATTCTGGGAGCCAGAACTTTTTTATTTTTTCTCCACCGGAGCTGTGTGAGGGTTTATTCTTTGCGGGACAATCTGTAGGTTTTCATTGGTACCATTTTGTGGTACCAGAAAATTTTTTGATCACGTTTTATTCCATTTTTTGGCAAGCAAGGTGACCAAAAACCATCAATTCTGACAATGTTTTTTATTCGTTTTTGTATGGCCTTCACCCTGGGCTATAAATGATCATTATACTTTATTCTGCGGGTCGATACGATTACAGCGATACCAGATGTATATAATTTTGTTATGTTTTGCAGCGTTTGTGCAATAAAATCACTTATTTATAAAATAAATAAATTTTTGTGTCACCCTATTCTGAGAGCCATAACGTTTTTATTTTTCAGTCAAAAAAGCGCTGTAAGGGCTTGTTTTTTGCGGGACGGGATGTAGTTTGTATTGGTACCATTTTGGCGTACGTGCGACTTTTTGATCACTTTTTATTGTATATTTTGGGAGGGTTGTTAACCAAAAAATTGTGATTCGGGCACTGTTTTTTGTTTATTTTTTTTGCGGTGTTGACCGTGCGGGAAAAATAATATTACAGTTTTATAGTTGGGGTCGTTACGAACGCGGCGATACTAGATATGTGTACTTTTTTTAACGTGTTAATTTTTTTCCTATAATAAAAGACTTATTATAGGAAAAAAAGCATTCTTTGTTTATGTCACTTATAACTTTTATTTTTACACTTTTTAAAAACATTTTTATTATCTTTTTTTTACTTTTTTTACTTGTCCCACTAGGGGACACTTAGACTTGCAGCTCTGATCGCTACTGGAACACATTACACTACACACGTAGCGTAATGTGTTCTAACTGTCATTGTGACGTGACAGTCACACTGACAGGAAGCATCGGAGGACCGGCCGGAGGCTGATCCTCCGAGGCTTCCGTACATGGCAACCCGGAGGTCATTGTCTGGCCTCTAGTTGCCATGATAAGGATCGCCAGCCCCCGCAAATACATGTGGGGGGCTGCCGATCCGCTGTAAACCTCTTCGATGTGGTGATCGCAATCGACCACCGCATCGAAGGGGTTAATTGCCGATTTCAGCGGCGACAGGCCGCTGATCGGCAACGGGGAGAGCAGGGCTGACACCCTGCACAGTTAACCGCCGCTGCGGTGTAGCGCCGCGCGGCAGTTAACTGTTAAAGCGCGGACGTAACTGTACGCCCAGGTGTGCGAAGTTACTGCTCACCTGGACGTACAGTTACTTCCAGGTGCGGGAAGGGGTTAAAGAGGCTCTGTCACCAGATTTTGCAACCCCTATCTGCTATTGCAGCAGATAGGCGCTGCAATATAGATTACAGTAACGTTTTTATTTTTAAAAAACAAGCATTTTTGGCCAAGTTATGGCCATTTTTGTATTTATGCAAATGAGGCTTGCAGAAGTCCAAGTGGGCGTGTTGAAAAGTAAAAGTCCAAGTGGGCGTGTATTATGTGCGTACATCGGGGCGTTTTTACTACTTTTACTAGCTGGGCGTTCTGATGAGAAGTATCATCCACTTCTCTTCAGAACTCCCAGCTTCTGCCAGATCACGCTGTGACGTCACTCACAGGTCCTGCATCGTGTCGGCCACATCGGCACCAGAGGCTACAGTTGATTCTGCAGCAGCATCAGCGTTTGCAGGTAAGTAGCTACATCGATTTACCTGCAAACGCCGATGCTGCTGCAGAATCATCTGTAGCCTCTGGTGCCGATGTGTCCTCGCTCATCTGACACGATGCAGGACCTGGGGAAGTGACGTCACAGCGTGATCTCTCGAGAACACGGCTGTGTCTGCACTGCCAGAAGCTGGGCGTTCTGAAGAGAAGTGAATGATACTTCTCGTCAGAAAGCCCAGCTAGTAAAAGTAGTAAACACGCCCCGATGTACGCACATAATACACGCCCAGTTGTACTTTTACTTTTCAACACGCCCAGTTGTACTTTTGCAAGCCTCATTTGCATAAATACAAAAATGGTCATAACTTGGCCAAAAATGCTCGTTTTTTAAAAATAAAAACGTTACTGTAATCTACATTGCAGCGCCGATCTGCTGCAATAGCAGATAGGGGTTGCAAAATCTGGTGACAGAGCCTCTTTAAAGAGGCTCTGTCACCAGATTATAAGTGTCCTATCTCCTACATAATGTGATCAGCGCTGTAATGTAGATAATGGTTTTTATTTTGAAAAACTATCATTTTTGAGCAAGTTATGAGCAATTTTAGATTTATGCTAATTAGTTTCTAAAAGACCAACTTGTTTTTACTTTTGACCAAGTGGGTGTTGTGGGTGTTGTAAAGAAGTGTAGCTGACCAATCAGTGACATACACTTCTCATTGTTCCAGCCCAGCTTCTTTCACTGCATAATCAGACTGTCCTGTGGATCATGCTGGGCTGGAACAATGAGAAGTGTATGAGGCTGATTGGTCACTGATTGGTCAGCCTCATACACTTCTTTACAACACCCACTTGGTCAAAAGTAAAAACACGCCCAGTTGGTCTTTAAGAAACGAATTAGCATAAATCTAAAATTGCTCATAACTTGCTCAAAAATGATCGTTTTTCAAAATAAAAACCAATGTTGTTATCTACATTACAGCACCGATCAGACTATGTAGGAGATAGGGCACTTATAATCTGGTGACAGAGCCTCTTTAAGTACCTGTGGAAACTGGAGGAATGTCGCGAGTGCTCTAGTGGTCGCCAGGGGAGCTGAAGGAAAGCGGCACAGTAAAGACCAGCAGCATGGAGTGGAGGAGAGACACGGCCTGGGATCAGAAGATGCCGGGGACTGGTGGGTGTGGCCATTAGATTGTGACACTCCCTGGCTGACCAGCAGTTTGACCAGGCAGAAGGTGTAATGACTCAATTGGAGTACCACACCGCCACTCTGTATACTGCTTCTTACATTATACAGTACTATAAGCTGCATGCACATGGAGCTAAAAGCTTTTTTTTACATTATACAGATCTTATGCTCTGTACGTCAAGGTGCTCTGTTTCATATATATGAGCCCACCGAGATGCTGTGCAATAGATTAGTATAATGTAAGAAGCTCTAAGACACGGGAAGTGTGGGAGCTGGCAGCAAGAGAGCAGAGGAACACATCCATGCAATGAGTGTGAGTCCGGGACTGCACGGATACAAAAACTCCAGAGCTTTGGAGAGACTCTGCATGCCGCTTGGACCTCTACGTACTCAGAATGAAAGTGATGCAGAACTCTCCCACCTGTCTCCTGTCAGACAGTGAACAGAGAGAGTCCCGGATTCTCAGTCAGAACACTGCTGGCAGCCACCAGTGTTTCCAGTGGGCAAATGTTACACATGGGGCGAAGAGAACTCTTTACACTTGAGTCTGTCGAAGACAATGGAATGTTATAATACTTCTGCCGGACCTCTGTGTGTGAGCAGTTTACGCAGAACGGTGTGATTTCACCTTAGCTTGTCAATGGAGTGTGCATCAGTAAAGTTAACAAGGAACAGAACTGCTCCAGGTAGCAGGGATGGAGGTAACCATGGGACAGGGGCGAACTGTGCAGCCGGTTCAGCTGCACAGTGGCCCAGAGAGAAGGGAGTAGACATCCACGCTGCCTAAAGATGTTGTGAACTATGTCTCATCTTGTATCAACTGTGCCCAAAACAAGGCTACCCATTCCAAGCCTGCTGGTCTACTCCAAACTCTGCCCATTCCTGATGGTCCCTGGCAACATATTGCCATGGATTTTATTACTTACCTTCCTGGACTACAACAAGGTAGGAGGGAAGACCTTCTACCTGGTAGATTAGAAGGGTTTTGGTCCTGAGGAGAGGTCTTGGGAGCCAGAAGAAAATATGGATGCTCCAGCTCTCATAAAAATAATTCCTCATACGCTCTGGAACTAAGAAGAGGGGGCCTAAGGTGAAGGTACTGTAACGCCCATGGCCTCGGACCGCAGGCATCCCCCTCTTACCAACGGCCACAGGACTGTGTCCCTTCGCCAGCATCTCCCTTACCAAGGACGCCGGCGCGCTGTGCTCTCTGCTTCCTCTTCTCGGCTGTCCCATAGTGTCTCCGGTGGCAACAAGTTACACACAGGGCGAAGAGAACTCTTTACACTTGGGTCTGTAGAAGACAATGGAATGTTATAAGACTACCTCCGTGTGTGAGCAGTTTACACAGAGCAGCGTTATTTCACCTTAGCTTGTCAATGGAGTGTGCAGCAGTAAAGTTAACAAGGAGCAGAGCTGCTCCAGATTGCAGGGACAGAGGTAACAGTGGGACAGAGGCAAACTGTACAGCCTGTTCAGCTGCATAGTAGCCCAGAGATAAGGGAGAAGCCATCCTAGCTAGAGAGCAGTAGTCTGTAACGCCCGCAGCCGTGGACCGCCGGAATCCTCTTCTTACCAGTGGCTGTGACCACAGGACTGTGTCTCTTCCCCAGTGCCTCCCTTCCCAGGGATGCCGGCTTGCTGTGCTCTCGTGCCAAGTCTTAAAGGGCCAGCGCACACACCAGTAAAATTATCCCCAACCTATCTCTGAGCACCCTGGACCTTAAAAGGAATCCTGCTCCTTTCACCAGTGCCTGAGCAATGTTGTGTCTTCCCAGTGTTTGTCCTGCAAAGGTTCCCAAGCTGTATCCTGGTTCCTGTATTCCGTATCCAATAACTGTGTCCGTTGTCCTTGCCAAGTCCAGTATCCGAGACGACTTCTGTGTTCACGTCAAGTGTCCGAGACGACTTCTGTGCTCAAGTCAAGTGTCCGAGACGACTTCTGTGTTCAAGTCCAGTGTCCGAAACAACTTCTGTGTTCAAATCCAGTGTCTGTGCCAAGTCCAGTGTTTGTGACAACTACAGTTTCTGTGTCCTGTATCTGAGACTAATCCAGTTATCCAGCACAAGCCAACTTCCGATAGTCTGGCACAAGCCAGCTGACGATAGTCTGGCACCAGCTTGCTTCTGATTATCCGGCACAAGCCAGCAATCCAGGTATTCTCGCCCTAGTGACTGTCATTGACATTTTGTTTGACCAGCTCCTACTCCACATACCCCATAGCCATGACACTGTCAATCAAGGGACCAGACAGTACTGCTAAACTGGGGGCCAAGAGTTTAGGTCATTTGCATAAAATATTTCACAGCATAAGGGGACGGGGCTTTGCAGTGTGATGAGCGGACTTAACTGACATTGGATGGGGCATAGTTGTGTCAGGGGCCTGCTACCATCTATGCAAGGATGTTGTGCAAAAGAAAGCAGGTAAGTATTACAATGTTATTGAGTAATGGTTGTTAAGTGATGTTTGTATTAAGCGATATGTGTATGAGCGACTGAAATGCACTTTGAGTGCCTTATGTGTTGCACGCATCTAATATATGGTAAGTGTGTGTCCAGTGAGCGAGCGGTGTACAGGACCATAGACTTTCTATTGCGCCCATACACCGTTCGCTCGGATTTCTAAGGAATGCCGCACAGGAAACTAAGTGGCTCAGTGCTCGCCCAAGCACTTCTGCCACTTAGTTTTAGCGATCGGTGGGGGTGTAAGTGCTGTGCCCCCTTCCGATCAAAACTTCTCATGTCACTATGACATGTTAAAAGTTTAGTTACCCTTCAAATATGATTTTTATGAATGTGTATATAAAAATTAATAGGATGTATTAACCCTTTGGCGTCATGTTACGTCACTGTATGTCACAACTGCCAAGGTATGCCAAGTATGGAGTGGGCGACACCTCACTGCAACGGCCGGGATCGGAGATAACTCCGAAACTTACCATTTAACCACTTAGATGCTATTGAAAAAATGGGGTAGCCCCCTCATTAGCCCATAGTCCTCCCAATCGTCAAGATCGCGGGTTGCTGATGGTCGTCATGGCAGCCTTGGGGCCTAATGAAGGCCCCCAGGTTTTCAATCGCAATCGCGGGGTGCAAAGCGAGCGGTGTACAGGCTCAATAGCAAGTCTTTTCTGGCAGGGCTTGATAGGAGCAGGTAAAAAGCACAATACGTTACAATACATAGGTATTACAGTGTATTGTACCAGTGATAAAAAAAAATCGCCTAATTAGGTCCCCTAGGTGGGGCCAAAAATTTTTTAAAAAAAGTTAACATTTTTACTAGTGTACAAATAATTTAAAATATAACAAAAACCTTACAATTTTTCCCCTAAAGTAATGTAAAAAAGAAAAAAGTAAATGTAATTGCTATCGCCGTGTCTTTAAAAGTCTGAACTATTAAAATATCATGCTATTCGACCTACCAGATGAACGCCGTTGAAAAAAAATATTTACAATGCCTGAATTGCTATTCAGGCACTTCCCCAAAAAATAGAATAAAAAGTAATAAAAATGTACCCCAAAATGGTACCAATAAAAACTACAACCTACCCTGCAAAAAACAAACTATGACACCACTCCATCGAAAAAAGTTATGGGTCTCAACACATTATTATATTTCTTGATGACAGGGAGGAAAGAACGCAAATGAAAAAAATGTTGCGGGCAATAGCGACCGCTGCATCTCAGAAGTATAACCTCTCTTTTTTTTTTAATGGATGCAATAGTTTTCTGACTACGTCTCTGCTTATGCTGCAAACTGTTGCCGCATATCTGTGTATAGAACTTAAATTGTTTCCTGACCATGTCTCTACCTTGCAGTACACACTGTTGCCACTGATTTGTGTATCGAACTTAGATTGCTTCCTTATCACAACTCGGCATTATGCTACAAACTGTTGCCGCTTATATATGTACAGAACTTGGATTATTCCTGACCACGTCTTTGCCTTATGCTACAAACTATTCCTGCTTATCTGTGTACTGAAGTCGGTTTTCTGCCGTCTCTGCCTTACGCTACAAATTATTGCTGCTTATCTGTGTACCGTACCTAGACTGTTACTTGACTGCTCTTGCTGTTATCACCCTCTATGCAGAGTGTTTCAGCCACTGGACTTCAAATCTGCTTCCAGAACTGACAGTGAGCTAGACAAAGACCATTAGGTTTTTGGATTGTTTCCTGACCATATCTCTGCCTTATGCTACAAACTGTTCCTGCCTATCTGTGTACTGAACGTGGATTTTTTTCTGACGACTCTGCCTTACGTTACAAACTGTTGCCGTTTATCTATGTACCAAACTTTAATTGTTTCCTGACCACATCTCTGCCTTATGCTACAAACTGTACCTGCTTATCCATGTACTGAACTTGGATTGCTTTCTGACTACGTCTCTGCCTTACGCTACAAACTGTTGCTGCTTATCTGTGTACCGAACCTTGACTGTTACTTGACTACTCTTGCTGTTATCACCCTCTATCCAGAGTGTTTCAGCCACTGGATTCCAAATCTGCTTCCAGAACTGACAGTGAGCTAGACAAAGTCCATAGTTTTAGGGGCTAAAAGAGGCAGGCTGTGGATGAGGATGGCTTGACATTATTCCATGCAGGCAACCACTGAAGCAGCCCTAGAGAAAAGGGTACAATAATCCCTTTGAGAATAGGAAACCTGAGGCAGGATTTTAGTGAAAATGCCTGTGAGGCTAGAGTGGTAGAGGAATGTTGGAAGATAGTGCCTTTAATGATTATGTATACCTTTGAAGCAAATTTAAAAAAATAAAATAAATCAATGTATAAAGTAATTTGAAACAACTTTTCAATTGACTTTTATTAAAATTTCTGGAATTGCTATGCAAGAGATTCCCCAAAGGCTGCAGGAGACTGCCGGGATTGAGTGTGCAAATGAATTCGCAACCTCTAATCAGTCACAACTCTGATCAACAGAGTCGTACGCTACTTTATGGTTTTTGCCAGAGTCGACCGCAAGGCAGGATGTTTTTTGCTGCATATAACCCGGGTTATTTTAGCAGTGTTGGATAAGAGGTGCAATGCCGGCAAACCTGAACAGGATAACCAGACAGGCAAAGTGTACACAGAAAATCCAAATCAGAAAGCAAGTGTATATTAGGTATAGCAGAGGTCAAAACCAGCCGGGAGCAGATATTCCAAACCAGTAAACAAGGGGTTATCCAGAGACAAACCAAGGTCAGTTTCCAAGAAGTCCAGAAGTCACAGGTATAGGGTTTTGTCAGAAGCTTGATAAAAACACATGAAGTCCAGTAAATTACAAGCAAAGAACAAGTGAAGAGGCCAGGTATAAATACTCCACCCTTACCTCTAATAGGGAAAAAGACAGAGAAGAGAGATAGGCTCAAAGTAAAACCAGAACCACCCAGAAGCTAGACCAGTAGTCAAGGCGATCTTAAAGGAAAAGACGTTTTTTTTTTAACAGCAGCTTCCATGTATCCTGTATGCAGCGAAGCGGTATTGTTTTGCCAAAGCCGATTCCATCAATTTAGCTGTACTGACGGCTCAGCTGAGTGCTGGTCCAGCATGTCTCTGGCACACAGGATCCAACTAATAACGATTACTTGTAAGTTATGAACTTAGATGTGATCGTTATTAGCTGGAACTTGCATTATCCGCTTACAGCCGAGACGTGAGCTCAGCTGAACTGACGGTGGCGATTTTGACAGAACAATACAGCTTTAATGTATAAAGAATACATATAATAATTTATTGCAAAATAATATTTTTTGCTTCAAAAGGTGTACACAGTCTTTAAATTACTTTTGAGTCAGCAGTGGTATTATGGAGGGACACTAAGCAGTTGCAAAAGTGTAGACTGAAACCCTTGAGGCGCAGTGACAGTGCCAGAGGGAGAATTGGGGACCCAAAAGGACAGAAATGAGAAAGAGAGAGAAAGAGATTTAGGAAAAGGAGCGGGAAGACGGATAGCTGTATGACAAAAGAAAACTCTGAGAAAAAAGAAATATTTAAAAAAATAAAACAGATGACCCCTCTTTGTGTATTATGTTTAACCGCTTGCCGACCGCCCACTGTATATTCACGTCGGCACTTGCTGGGCTCTGTGCAGTGCCGACGTGAATTCACGGTGGGTGTTAAAAGCGCGATCCGAGTGTCTCAGAGTAGCGCTGACACCCGGATCGCGCTGTTATCACCTGCCTCTGTTCCCGGAGATATGATCGGGACCTGATTAGTTCAGGTCCCGGTCATGTGATCGCAGGGAAAGTGTGTTGTAGCAACGAACTGTAAAGTTTGTTGCTATAACAAACTGGAAAGTTTGTTGCTACAACAATCTTTCCCGGGGACCGATTGCTGGTGCTGCAGTCGGTTATAAGGCAGAATCGGGGGCCAGATAACGGCCCCCGGGTCTGCCATGCACAGCAGCCTATGAGAACCAGCCGGATGCTGGTTCTCATAAGCTTCCTGTCAGTGTGACTCTCAGCGTCTCACTGACAGTTTATAATACGTTACACTACCTAGGTAGTGTAATGTATTATAGCAGCGATCAGTGCTGCCAGGCTTCAAGTAAAACAAGTAAAAAGTAAAAAATAAAGTAATAAAAAAGTTTTATAAAAGTGTAAAAACAAGTTATAAAAGTTACAAAAAAAAAATAATGCTTTTTTTTCCTATAATAAGTCTATTATTATAGGAAAAAAATGAACATGTTAAAAAAAGTACACATATTTGGTATCACCGCGTTCGTAACGACCCAAACTAAAAAATAATTTTTCCCGCACGGTGAACACCGCAAAAAAAAAAATTAAAAAACAATGTAAGAATCACTATTTTTTTGGTCACCACCCCTCCCGAAATATAGAATAAAAAGTGATCAAAAAGTCGCATGTACCCCAAAATAGTACCAATAAAAACTACAACCCGTCCTGCAGAAAACAAGCCCTTACACCGCTTTTTTGACGGAAAAATATAAAATTATGGCTCTCAGAATATGGTGACACAAAAAAGAAATAATTTTATCGAAAAGTGATTTTATTGCGCAATCGCCACAAAACATAAAAAACCTATATACATATGGTATCGCCGTAATCGTACCGACCCGCAGAATAAAGTAAAATGTCATTTATACAGGCATGGTGAATACTGTAAAAAAAAAAAAAATACAAAAAACATTGTCAGAATTTATGTTTCTTTGTCACTTTGCTTCCAAAAAAATCTAATAAAAAGTGATAAAAAAAATCACATGTACCCTAAAATGGTACTAATGAAAAGTACAGATTGTGCCGCAACAAATAAGCCCTCACACAGCTCCGTTGGAGAAAAAATAAAAAAGTTCTGGCTCTCAGAATATGGTATGGCGATGCAAAATGTGCAGAGTGTCCAAAAGCGGATAAGATCGGGCGCCATTTATCATTGCGACACCGGCCACATATCTGCGAATTATTATTTATGTACCCCATTATTATACCCTCTTATTATGCCCTGATGTACTCTGCCCAATTTACACATACCCCCACATCATAAACTGAAATACCAGCAAAACCCCAAACAGAACAGTTACCAAGCAAAATCTGCGCTCCAAAAGCCAAATGGTGTTACCTCCCTTCTGAGCCCCACAGCGTGCCCAAACACCAGCTTACGTCCACATATATGATATTTTATATCCGGGAGAACCCGCTCAACATTGTATGAGGTATTTGTCTTCAGTGGCACAATCTGGGCACAATATATTGTGCATTAAAATGGCATATCAGTGGAAAATTTTAATTTTCACTTTGCACCATCCGCTGCGCATTAACGCCTTGGCGCACCACAACTTAATAGCATGTCGTGATGCGAGGGGTTATATATGGAGCGGGCTCATGCGCTGCGCACGCTCCATATTCTGCAGGTGTCCGCTGTGTATTACAGCTGACACCCAGGACTAACGGACAGGAACAGCGATCACGCTGTTACAGGAGCCTGTAAAATGACATTATACTGCAATACATTAGTATTGCAGTGTATTGTACCAGCGACCTAATGATCGCTCGTTCCAGTCCCCTAAAGGGACTTTTGGGAGGTTTCCACTGTTTTGGTACCTCAGGGGCTTTGCATATGCGACATGACACCTGAAAACCATTCCAGCTAAATTTGAGCTCCCAAAGCCAAATATTGTTCCTTCCCTCCTGAGTCCTGCCGTGGGTCCAAACAGCAGTTTATTACCACATATGGCATATTGCTGTAATCAGGACAAATTGCTTTACAAATTTTGGGGTAATTTTTCTCCTTTATTCATTGTAAAAATTAAACATTTCTATGTTTTTTCAGAAAAAAAGTAGATTTTCATTTTCACGGCCTAATTCCACTAAATTCAGCAAAAAAACTGTGGGGTCAAAATGCTAACTATACCCCTAGAACAATTCCTTGAGGGGTGTAGTCTTCAAAATGGGGTCAGTTTTGGGGGGATTCCACTGTTTTGCTTACTCCAGGGCGTTGCAAACGCGACATGGCACTGAAAACCAATCCAGCAAAATCTGCGCTTCAAAATCCAAATGGCGCTCCTTCCCTTCTGAGCTCTGCCGTGGGTCCAAACAGCAGTTTAGTACCACATATGGGGTATTGGCGTAATCGAGAGAAGTAGCTTTACAAGTTCTGGGGTGCTTTTTAATCTTTATTCCTTGCAAATATTATTTTTTTTGTATATTTTTTCAGAAAAAAAGTAGATTTTCACTTTCACAGACAAACTCCAATAAATATAGCAAAATACCTGTGGGGTCAAGATGCTAACTGTACCCCTAGATAAATTCCTTGAGGTGTGTAGTTTCCAAAACCGTCTCACTTTTGGGGGATTTCCACTGTTTTGGCACCACAAGACCTCTTCAAACCTGACATGGTGCCTAAAATATATTCTAAAAAAAGGAGGCCCCAAAATCCTCTAGGTGCTCCTTTGCTTCTGAGGCCGGTGTTTCAGTCCATTATCACACTAGGGCCACATGTGGGATATTTCTAAAAACTGCAGAATCTGGGCAATAAATATTGAGTTGCATTTCTCGGGTAAAACCTTCTGTGTTACAGAAAAAAATGTATTACAAATGAATTTCAGCAAAAAAAATAAAATTTGTAGATTTCACCTCTACTTTGCTTTAATTCCTGTGAAGCGCCTAATGGGTTAAGAAACTTTCTGAATGCTATTTTGAATACTTTGAGGGGTGCAGTTTTTTTTAATATGGGGTGATTTATGGGGTCTATCTAGTACATAAGGCCCTCAAAGCCACTTCAGAACTGAACTGGTCCCTGTAAAAATAGCCTTTTGACATTTTCTTGAAAATGTGAGAAATTGCTGCTAAAGTTCTAAACGTTGTAACGTCCTAGAAAAATAAAATAATGTTCAAAAAACTATGCAAATATAAAGTAGACATATGGAATATATAAAATAGTAACTATTTTGTGTGGTATTACTATCTGTTTTACAAGCAGATACATTTAAAATGAGAAAAATCATAATTTTTGCAAATTTTCTCTAAATTTTGGTGTTTTTCACAAATAAGCAATGAATTTATTGACCAAATTTTTCCACTAACATAAAGTACAATATGTCACGAGAAAACAATCTCAGAATCGCTTGGATAGGCAAAAGCATTCCAGAGTTATTAACACATAAATTGACACATGTCAGATTTGAGAAAATGGGGCTGGTCATGAAAGTCAAAATGAGCTCGGTCTTGAAAGGGTTAAAACAATAACAAAAGTGTCTCCTGACTAATAGGAATTAGGCTTACCATGTATAGATAAGTATGAGGCTTGTGTCCCAATTTAATGGGTGGTGGGTGTTGACGGCTGGGCTCAGATGTTATTGCTCCGTGAAACTCACCGTATCCGCGCAGTAGAAGTTGATGGTAGAAGAAATTACAATAGCATGACTTTTAGCGATATCACTCCAGATGAAAAGTCAGGATTAGATAATAAATGCTTTATTGGTTTCAATAACTAATATGTTTAAGGGCTACTAGCTTTTATTAGGATGGGTACTCATCTGCATAGCGGGAGCATGCAGTGGTATTTTGTCCAGCAAATCAGGGAAACCATGACGGAAACCTGATGAAACCCATTAAAGTCAATTTTAAGTAGCTTGAATTAAAAAAATAAATGCTAAAAGAAGTAGTTCTATTGTAGTTGCGTAACTATACAGTATCTAATATGCTGACTTCGCCGTTATGCATGTATTCACGGGATATCAAAGGTGAGCGCAATAACCGTGAGACACATTATTTCCACAACTACAAAAAACAAAAATTTCAAGCGGTTTTTGCCATGATCACGGTTTTATACAAGTCTATGTAAAATTTCAATGCATTACTACATAAAAAACGCACATATAGCTGTACGTGTGGTTTTCATTGTAGTTGCAGTCTCTACCAAAGTCAATTAGGAAAAACACAGAAAAAACATTGTAAAAGTGCACGCTACAGATCCGCCATGTAAATGTCCCCTTATACCACAGCATGCCCCCTTATACCACAGCATGCCCCCTTATACCACAGCATGTCTCCTTATACCACAGCATGCCCCCTTATACCACAGCATGCCCCCTTATACCACAGCATGTCCCCTTATATCACAGCATGCCCTCTTATACCACAGCATGTCCCCTTCTACCACAGCATGTCCCCTTCTACCACAGCATTTCTCCTTATACCACAGCATTTCTCCTTATACCACAGCATTTCTCCTTATACCACAGCATGTCCCCTTATACCACAGCATGTCCCCTTATACCACAGCATGTCCCCTTATACCACAGCATGTCCCCTTATATCACAGCATGCCCTCTTATACCACAGCATGTCCTCTTATATCACAGCATGTCCCCTTATACCAGAGCATGTCCCCTTATACCACAGCATGTCCCCTTATACCACAGCATGTCCTCTTATACCACAGCATGTCCCCTTCTACCACAGCATGTCCCCTTCTACCACAGCATGTCCCCTTATACCACAGCATTTCTCCTTATACCACAGCATGTCCCCTTATACCACAGCATGCCCTCTTATACGACAGCATGTCCCCTTATATCACAGCATGCCCCCTTATACCACAGCATGTAATCTTATACCACAGCATGTCCCCTTATACCACAGCATGTCCCCTTATACCACAGCATGTCCCCTTATACCACAGCATATCCCCTTATACCACAGCATGTCCCCTTATACCACAGCATGTCCTCTTATACCACAGCATGTCCCCTTATACCACAGCATGTCCTCTTATACCACAGCATGTCCCCTTATACCACAGCATGTCCCCTTATACCACAGCATGTCCCCTTATACCACAGCATGCCCCCTTATACCACAGCATGTCCCTTATACCACAGCATGTCCTCATACCACAGCATTTCCCCTTATACCACAGCATTTCCCCTTATACCACAGCATGCCCCCTTATACCACAGCATGTCCTCTTAGACCACAGCATGTCCCCTTATACCACAGCATGTCCTCTTATACCACAGCATGTCCTATACTACAGCATGTCCCCTTATACCACAGCATGTTCCCTTATACCACAGCATGTCTCCTTATACCACAGCATGTCCCCTTATACCACAGCATGTCCCCTTATACCACAGCATGTCCCCTTATACCACAGCATGTCCCCTTATACCACAGCATGTCCTCTTATACCACAGCATGTCCCCTTATACCACAGCATGTCCCCTTATATCCCAGCATGTCCCCTTATACCACAGCATGTCCCCTTATACCACAGCATGTCCTCTTATACCACAGCATGTCCCCTTATACCACAGCATGTCCCCTTATACCACAGCATGTCCCCTTATACCACAGCATGCCCCCTTATACCACAGCATGTCCCTTATACCACAGCATGTCCTCATACCACAGCATTTCCCCTTATACCACAGCATTTCCCCTTATACCACAGCATGCCCCCTTATACCACAGCATGTCCTCATACCACAGCATGCCCCCTTATACCACAGCATGTCCTCTTAGACCACAGCATGTCCCCTTATACCACAGCATGTCCTATACTACAGCATGCCCCCTTATACCACAGCATTCCCTCTTATACCACAGCATGTCCCCTTATACCACAGCATGTCCCCTTATACCACAGCATGTCCCCTTATACCACAGCATGTCCACTTATATCACAGCATGCCCTCTTATACCACAGCATGTCCTCTTATATCACAGCATGTCCTCTTATATCACAGCATGTCCCCTTATACCAGAGCATGTCCCCTTATACCAGAGCATGTCCCCTTATACCACAGCATGTCCCCTTATACCACAGCATGCCCTCTTATACCACAGCATGTCCCCTTCTACCACAGCATGTCCCCTTCTACCACAGCATGTCCCCTTCTACCACAGCATTTCTCCTTATACCACAGCATGTCCCCTTATACCACAGCATGCCCTCTTATACGACAGCATGTCCCCTTATATCACAGCATGTCCCCTTATACCACAGCATGCCCCCTTATACCACAGCATGTAATCTTATACCACAGCATGTCCCCTTATACCACAGCATGTCCCCTTATACCACAGCATGTCCCCTTATACCACAGCATGTCCCCTTATACCACAGCATGTCCCCTTATACCACAGCATGTCCTCTTATACCACAGCATGTCCCCTTATACCACAGCATGTCCTCTTATACCACAGCATGTCCCCTTATACCACAGCATGTCCCCTTATACCACAGCATGTCCTCATACCACAGCATGTCCCCTTATACCACAGCATGCCCCCTTATACCACAGCATGTCCCTTATACCACAGCATGTCCTCATACCACAGCATTTCCCCTTATACCACAGCATGCCCCCTTATACCACAGCATGTCCTCATACCACAGCATGCCCCCTTATACCACAGCATGTCCTCTTAGACCACAGCATGTCCCCTTATACCACAGCATGTCCTCTTATACCACAGCATGTCCTATACTACAGCATGTCCCCTTATACCACAGCATGTTCCCTTATACCACAGCATGTCTCCTTATACCACAGCATGTCCCCTTATACCACAGCATGTCCCCTTATATCACAGCATGTCCCCTTATACCACAGCATGTCCCCTTATACCACAGCATGTCCCCTTATACCACAGCATGTCCTCTTATACCACAGCATGTCCCCTTATACCACAGCATGTCCCCTTATATCCCAGCATGTCCCCTTATACCACAGCATGTCCCCTTATACCACAGCATGTCCTCTTATACCACAGCATGTCCCCTTATACCACAGCATGTCCCCTTATACCACAGCATGCCCCCTTATACCACAGCATGTCCCTTATACCACAGCATGTCCTCATACCACAGCATTTCCCCTTATACCACAGCATGCCCCCTTATACCACAGCATGCCCCCTTATACCACAGCATGTCCTCATACCACAGCATGCCCCCTTATACCACAGCATGTCCTCTTAGACCACAGCATGTCCCCTTATACCACAGCATGTCCTATACTACAGCATGTCCCCTTATACCACAGCATGTTCCCTTATACCACAGCATGTCCTCTTATACCACAGCATGTCCTCTTATACCACAGCATGCCCTCTTATACCACAGCATGTCCCCTTATACCACAGCATGTCCCCTTATACCACAGCATGTTCCCTTATACCACAGCATGTCCCCTTATACCACAGCATGCCCCCTTATACCACAGCATGCCCCCTTATACCACAGCATGTCCTCATACCACAGCATGCCCCCTTATACCACAGCATGTCCTCTTAGACCACAGCATGTCCCCTTATACCACAGCATGTCCTATACTACAGCATGTCCCCTTATACCACAGCATGTTCCCTTATACCACAGCATGTTCCCTTATACCACAGCATGTTCCCTTATACCACAGCATGTCCTCTTATACCACAGCATGTCCTCTTATACCACAGCATGCCCTCTTATACCACAGCATGCCCCCTTATACCACAGCATGTCTCCTTATACCACAGCATGTCCTATACCACAGCATGCACCCTTATACCACAGCATGTCCCCTTATACCACAGCATGTCCCCTTATACCACAGCATGTCCCCTTATACCACAGCATGTCCCCTTATACCACAGCATGTCCTCTTATACCACAGCATGTGTCCTCATACCACAGCATGTCCCCTTATACCACAGCATGTCCTCATACCACAGCATGTCCTTATACCACAGCATGCCCTTATACCATAGCATGTCCCCTTATACCACAGCATGTCCCCTTATACCACAGCATGTCCTCATACCACAGCATGTCCCCTTATACCACAGCATGCCCCCTTATACCACAGCATGTCCCCTTATACCACAGCATGTCCCCTTATACCACAGCATATCCCCTTATACCACAGCATATCCCCTTATACCACAGCATGTCCTCATACCACAGCATGTCCCCTTATACCACAGCATGTCCTCTTATACCACAGCATGCCCCCTTATACCACAGCATGTTCCCTTATACCACAGCATGTCCCCTTCTACCACAGCATGTCCCCTTATACCACAGCATGTCCTCTTATACCACAGCATGTCCTCTTATACCACAGCATGCACCCTTATACCACAGCATGTTCCCTTATACCACAGCATGTCCCCTTATACCACAGCATGCCCCCTTATACCACAGCATATCCCCTTATACCACAGAATGCCCTCTTCATGGCAGTGTGAAGAGCGAAACATTGAAAACTGCAAGAAAAGCTGCGGTCATGGGTTATACATGAGGTAGAAAAGCACAAACATAAACCACACAAAAATCGAAAATGCCTTTTTTAACACACTCCAAAACAACATTTCTTCAACTGAATAGGATTTTTTTTTTTTTTTTTGCGCTCACAGAATGCACCTGTCTTTATTTCATTATTTACTATATTAATATTATAACATCCAATTCACTAAAATCGCAGCATAGGAGTGGGGCTGCACTCTCCTCAACATCATAGCCACGAGGCGCGTTTCCGCTCAAAACCGCAGCTTTCCTCCCTCCAGCTTCCGACAAGCAGGATGGTGAGCGGAACTTAGATAGAGATCACGTGTCACTGTTGATTGACAGGAGAAGGCTTCCAGGACAGCGAATCAGAGCCGTGGGCGGAACGATAGGTCAAATGGGAAGAAGTTCCCAGTTCTGGAGTTAGTAGTGGTGGTCCGCGCTGGAGTAAGAGGGTAAGGGATCGGCTGTAGTGTGGAGACAGTGGCCGGTACACAGTACATGAATGTGCTGGCGGCCTCTATTACTGCCTGCAGCTCATACTGCGCTGTCTGTGCCCGCTGTATTCTACACACACTCTGGTAAACATTGTAAGTTCTGACCCCCAGGTGTGCGTATGTATATATATATATATATATATATATATATATATATATATATATATATATATATATATATATATATATATATATATTGGACCTATCAGAACTTTAACAACACATGCAGGACTAAATATTTGTATATGTCTATACATTTTTAGTCTTTGACACAG
Source organism: Rhinoderma darwinii (assembly GCF_050947455.1). NCBI lineage: Eukaryota > Metazoa > Chordata > Amphibia > Anura > Rhinodermatidae > Rhinoderma > Rhinoderma darwinii. The sequence continues at coordinate 172,628,096 of NC_134688.1, forward strand.
TTGTCCGTTCCATTTTCACGTTATCCAGGTCTAATGTGATAGTATTTGAGATACTATTGACTTCTAATATTGGGTCTGTTAGGCCTCATGCACACGACCGTAAAAACGCCCGTTATTACGGGTCATAATCACGACCCGTAATAACGGGCTCATAGACTTCTATTGGCGACGGGTGCCTTCCCGTTTTCTCACGGGAAGGTGCCTGTGCCGTTGAAAAAGATAGAACATGTCCTATTTCAGGCCGTAATAACGGCACGGACAGTCCATAGAAGTCTATGGAGCTCTCGTAATAACGGGTGGCTACATGTGTGCACCCGTCATTACGGCAGCGTTGCTAAGCGACGTCAGTAAATAGTCACTGTCCAGGGAGCTGAAAGAGTTAACTGATCGGCAGTAACTCTTTCAGCACCCTGGACAGTTACTACCGATCAGTATAAACCTGTAAAAAATAACAATAAAAGACGTTCATCCTTACCGTCAACTTCCTGCTTCCTCCAGTCCGGTCTCCCGCCCGTTGCCTTGGTGACGCGTCCCTCTCGACATCCGGCCCGAAGTCCTGGATGACGGTTCAGGCCATGTGACCGCTGCAGCCAATCACAGGTCAATCACAGGCTGCAGCGGTCACATGGACTGCCGCGTCATCCAGGGATGTCGGGCTGGATGTGAAGAGAGGGACGCGTCACCAAGACAACGGCCGGTAAGTATGAATTTCTTTAACTTTTATTACAGAAAATGCTGTCCCTTCTCTCTATCCTGCACTGATAGAGAGAAGGGGCTGCCGATTAGTGCAGTGCTATTTTGCCGCCAAAAACGTGCTCGTAAATACGGGTGGAATACGTGTGACACAGGACCCATATTTACGGGCACGGGTTCGTAAATACTGGTGCAAAACGGGTGGAATACGTGTGACACCGGACCCGTATTTACGCCAGTATTTACGGGTGGGAAAAAATACGGTCGTGTGCATGAGGCCTAAGGCTGTGTTCACACGTTACTGTGGTAAATCCCAATATTTTACAAAGAATCTGCGGCAGAAACCCGAGTAGGGTTCTCTGATTTCCACTGCGGACATGGCAGTGCATTAACATGTGGATTAATAGACCTGTTCTCTTTTAAAAACCTGCAGATAAGGAATTTAGATTGTGAGGAAAACTTCTGTACAGGGCTTTGAAATATTTTGGCACTATGTGGCCCAGTTCACACAGTTTGATGCGTTGGAATCAGCGCTAAAAAACGTCCAAAACTGCCTCCCACTGCGTTCGCGATAAAAATAAAAAGCTGCATGCTCTTTGTCCCTGTTCAAACAGTTTTTTTTGCAAGCAGAAAAAGATTTTAACCCGCTTGCAAATTCTTGCCATGATTTTCGCTGCGATTTTTTATTTTTTTTATTTTTATTTTTTTAGCCCACAGCCGTTGAGCTCTGCGGGGAAAAAAACGCAGTGAACAACGCTTCTCTCTGCCTCCCACCGATTTCAATGTGCGGTTAGAGGCGGAACCGCAGCAAGAAAGAGCATGCCGCTTTTTTTTTACCGCGTGCGGCTAAAAGCCTCAGCCTCTCAAATCGTGGCAACAAATTTCAGGCAGGTCAAAATCTGACTCAAAATTCCTGAAGGAATTTTGAGTCAGATTTTTCTGCCTGCAAAAAAAACTTTGTGTGAACAGAGCCTATAAGTAACAGAAATCAATCTACTGTATGGCTTTTTTTTATTCAAAATCCACACAAAATATAAGCAAGTCATAAACTGCGTCTAAATCCTCATCAGATCCTGAATGTGTGAACTGGGCCTCAGGTTTAAGCTTTTGACGCAAGGGTCGGCTATATTCTGCCTGTCAGGGGCCACAGAAGCCTGCATGAATGGAACCATTATACCAGTGTGAACCAGTAACCAAGAATGTGTTTGTGTTGTGATTCCTGTGGTTAGGCCCCATGCACACGACCGTAGCTTTTATCCGTAATTACCGATCCATAGTTACGGATGAAATTGCGGACCCATTCATTTCTATTGGCCATGGACACCTTTCTATATATTTACAGATGTGTCTGTGCTGTAGAAATTATCTGCAAATTATAAAACATGTCCTATTGTTGTCCATAATTACGGTACGGACTCCCCGTAGAAGTCTATGGACGCTTCTGTAATTGCGGACAGCTACGGATGGATGTGCATCCATAGCAGTCCGTAATTGTCGAACCGTTGCTATGGGACGCCAGGGGATTACCCAAGGTTCCTTGCTGTTTTTTTTTTTCGGATCCATAAATACGGAGGAACTACGGACCGTACTTGCGGATAGCGTGCCGTATATGTGGATGAGTTGCGGATGACAACTGATCTGTATTTGCGGACAGCAAAAAAAAAAAATACGGTCGTGTGCATGAGGACTTGGTGTCATTTATCGCCGGTCACATGGTGGAACGTTAGTGTAGGAACATACATAGCGTAAACACTGCAGATTTTCCGCAATGGATTTCATTGCGGAAAATCCGCAGCGTATACAGTAGCAGCAGTGGGGGTGATATTTGAACAAATCGCATCCCGAAACAGCGGAAAAAATCACCCCAAAAAAGCGTTCATAAATTGACCTTCGGTGCTCTTTTTGTTGCCGCTGCATGTCAAGTAATTCTGCGGAATCACTCCTCTTCTTCTGTTGCGAGTTTTCCCCATTGACTTCAATGAGGTGGTAAAACCTGCAACAAAGTGCTATATGTTGCGACTTTTGCTGCGAAACAGTTGCGAATCTGCCGCAAATATGTATATCTTTTATTTTGAAATGAATAAATAAAGCTCATACTGCCTGCAGTAGTCCTAGGGACACGGTCCTCCCTTCTGAGTACAGCCCAGGCCTCGTGGGATGACATTTCCTTCCATGTGACTGCTTTAGCCAATCAAAGGCTGCAGCGGTCACATGGAGTAAAGCGTCATCCCAGGAGGCCGGGCTGCGCTCAGAAGAGATAGACTCATCGCATGACTACACGGGGGTAAGTTTAAACTATTTATTTATTTTAATGCTGCTTGATTTCCCCAGGGTACAATTGGATTTATACGAAAAAAAACCTCTGTTCAAAATGAGTCATAAGGAGGTACAGTAGGACCTCACAGACTTCTATGGGCATCGTCTTCTGCCCAACTGCGTTTCTGCAGAGCTGTAATAAGCTTGTGTGTATGAGCCCCTAATGTCATATCGAATATTAGAGAGTCTCCTTTGATACCTTAATTTAAAGGGCAACTACATATTCTAAAAACGTTTCACATGTCCTAGTGACCTGTCAGAAGTTTCAATCGAGTGGTGGGGGGATAAGCACTGAGACCCCCATCGTCCTCTAAAACAAAGCGTCATAAGCGCTCGGGTGAGCGATGTGCTGCTTAGTTTCTTATGTTTAGTAATGAATTATGATTGAAAATTACAACGATGTGGCAACAACAATGCTATTTTTACTGGTTAACCCCTTAATGACCGGGCCTGAAATGGCCTTAATGACCAGCTAAGATTTTCAGCAGCCATAACTTTTTTTTTTTTTTTATGTGGACATATGAGGCCTTGTTGTCTGCGGGAGAAATTGTATTTTTTTTTCACAGTTTGGGGGTAGAAAAAAATAAATTTTACAGCCTGAATATAGGAAAAAGCAATTCTCGGCATAGTTTTTCTTGTTTAGTTTTTATTCTGTTCACGTTTCACGCTAAATAACCTGTTAGATTAATTCAGGTTATTACAGTAGTTTAGATACCTGATGTGTAGATTTTTTATTTAATGTAGGGGCAATAAAGTATATTTTCTGCAAAATAATGCCTTTTTTTTGGACATTTTTTATTTTCTTTTTTTGTTACTTTTTTTTTAAATCCCATTAAGGTATAACTTTAGTTACAACTCTATTTTTTACTTATGTATTAACATACTCTTGTATGCTAATACATTACACTGTGACACAGGCCTCTGTTAGGGCAGGCAAACTGAACAGACAGCCCCGGGGTCCCTTCTAGGTCCCCAGGGCTGGCTGCTGAGGTATTCCCCGGTCTTTGATCACATTACCGGGTTTCCGGTGACGTAATCAAAGAGGAGAATTTCCTTTGACGGTCCGCTGCGACCGGAGGGTTAAACAGCTGTGGTCCGAATGTTTTCCGACCCCAGCTGTATTTAGCAGGTTGCTCCAAGGTAAGGAGCTGTAAGTAAGGCCGCATTCACACGAGTGTCCGGTCCGTGATATACGGACCATATGCCAGCAGTATTTCCCGGACCCAACACACTGCAGGGAGCCATAGTTATCTATGACGCTAGGAGTCCCTTCCTAGCTGCGGGAAAACTGTCCCATACTGTAATCATATTTTTAGTACGGGACAGTTTTCCGCAGCGAGGCAGGGATTCCTAGCGTCATTGATCACTATGACGATAGGAGCCCGGCTCCCTGCAGGGAGTTTGGTCTGGGAAATACTGCCAGCATACAGTCCGTATATCACGGACCGGACACACTCATGTGAATCCGGCCTTACAGCTCCTGCTTAGAGGATGAGCGCTCATCACCTGCAAAAGACGGTGGGCGGTCGTTAAGGTGTCAACAAAATGGAGAAGAGTAATAATTACCAACAAGTCTACATATATTAGAACGATCATACAAATAATTGACATTACTTTTTTTTAAAAGCCTCCCAGTTGCAGTGCTATCTAGTGACACTGGACAGACGTAACAATCGGTACATTACATTTCTGATCGGCTTTTCTCGGAAAGCCGAGCAAATGATGTGTGGGCTCAATAGAAAGTCTGAGCCCATACACCGCACTCTTGGCTTTCCGAGGAAAGCCGATCAGAAAAGAAACAGTACAGCGCTCCCCCCGGTGGCTTCTGCCACTTCTCTTTAGAGATTGGTGCGGTTCTCAGTGCTCGCCCCCCCCCCCCCCCGATCAAAGCTTGACATGTCACTATGACATTAAAAGTTAAATTACCCTTTAAGAATAATTTAAGCCTCCTCAACCAGGCCTTGCAACAAAGTTCTCTTGGCTTTATAGGCACAACTCTATGAGCATACTTACTGGTTACTGGTTCTTTTCTGACATAGTAATTGGTTTGTATGCAACTGATTAAATATTCATCTTTTCCTAGCAAACATGCAAATAATTTTTCAACAAAAGTTATGTTTGTACACATGAGATGCTAGGTTTCCGTGCTGACTGCAAAAGTTACAAACTTGACTTTTTTTTTTTTTGTTAGATTTTGCAGGATGGACAAGAAGTTGTTGCTGGTGGATGTGGACTGTGGAGTAGATGATGCTCAAGCACTGATGTTGGCATTGGCGGCTCCTCATGTTGAGATCCTGGGAATCACCTGCTGCCATGGAAACACTACTTTAGAAAATGTTTGCAGGAATGTTCTACGTGTCTTGAAAACATGCGACAGACTCCAGGTGCCTTGTCATTCCTTGTTCTGAGGTTTATTTTTAAAATAGGGCAAGGAAATTTAAGAACTATTGCCACCAAGGCTGAACATTCAACTTTTGGTGGGAATTGATTTGTTCTCGGACCCATCACGTAGTGACTCCAGAGCATTTGTCCTCCCACTGCCTCTCCGTTTCCCCTTCTATGCTGTCACTGCTTTCAAATGACATTGTAACTTTACGTTTGAAATAATCTCCCAGGGAAAAAAGTCTGTTATTCTTATATACATTGATATAATTTATATCTGTCTTGCAGATTCCTGTATTTGGAGGGGCAACTAGACCACTACTAGGAAATTCTCTCCATGCCAGCCATTACCATGGTGTAGATGGATTGGGTGATGCACCAGATTCTACATCGCCTGATCTTGACCACCTACACAAAGAACATGCTGTCCTTGCAATGATCAGGATTGTGAATAAATACCCTGGACAGGTGGGTTAATCTACAGATACAAAATCCCAGTTTACTGTGTTTTCAGCTTTTAAATTGATTACTTTTATACGGCTTTGATAACTTTCTTCAGTAAAGGCCCTTTTACACTGGCCGATAATCGGCCGGAGCAGCGAGCGCCGATGAACGAGACATCGTTAAACGGCGCTCGTTTGCTCCTGTCACATGGAGCTATGGATGGGGACGAGCGCTCGTTACTCCCATCGCTCGTCCTCCTATGTTATTATCATGTCGGCAGCATGTTTCCCTGTTTGCACCGGGAGATGTGCTGCTGACAACGATAATATTAAACTTTTTTAAAAACTACGATCAGCAGATGATCGATCGTTTGCTCGTTGATCTGCTGATCGCTGCCCTGTTTACACAGGGCAATTATCGGCAATGAGTGTTCTATGAGCGCTTGTCTGCCCGATAATCACCCAGTGTAAGGCCTCATTTACACGAGCGTAATATACGCGCGTGCTATTCACGCGTGTCGTACGCACCTATATTACTCTATGGGGCAGTGCAGACAATGCGTGAATTTTGCGCAGCGTGAATGCGTTGCGTAAAACTCACGACATGTTCTATAATCGTGCGTTTTTCGCGCATCACGCACCCATTGAAGTCAATGGGTGTGTGAAAACCACGAAGGTCACACGGAAGCATTTCCGTGCGAACTGCGTGATTCGCGCAGGAGCTGTCAAACTGAATGTAAACAGAAAAGCACCACGTGCTTTTCTGTTTACAAACATCCGAACGGAGTGTCTTAGAGATGAGCGAACCGAACTTCACCGCTTTCGGCCGAACTCGTTTTGACCGAACCCGGCAGGAGACAGTCACTGTCCAGGGTGCTGAAAGAGTTAAACTGGTTCAGCACCCTGGACAGTGACTTCCGATCCCAATAAGTGAACGTGTAAAAAAAAAAAAAAGTTCTGACTTACCGATAACTCTCGGCTTCTTCCTCCAGTCTGACCTCCCGGGATGACAATTCAGTCCAAGTGACAGCTGCAGCCAATCACAAGCCAAGCACAGGCTGCAGCGGTCACATGGACTGCCGCGTCATCCAGGGAGGTGGGGCCAGATGTCAAGAGAGGCGTGTCACCAAGGACGCGTCACCAAGGCAACGGCCGGGAAGTTCTCGGTAAGTACGAACCTCTTTTTTTTTTTTTTTAAATCAAACAACTGTTTATTGAAAATACACAATATACATCTGTCATCTGCTATAAATCCATATTTAGCAGCAAAATAAAATTTACATTACACATATCATCTTTTCGTATAAATTCTGTGTATACATTACATATTTCCCATATGGTTCTTTAATAACATCCCCAACCTTAACTCCCTTCCACACCCCTTCCCCCCCTGCGCGTCCATGTCTCTATCCCTTGGTATATCTCACTCCACTTTTATTGACCTCCCAATCCATAGTATTGTGCCCATTTACCCCATTGCTTATCATATTTATGAATCGCTCCACGTTTCGTATAAATTCTTCGCTCCAAGGCCACCGTACAAGTAACATAACTCACTAGTTCAGAAACCTCCGGGGGATCCCCCTGTAGCCAGTATTTAGCAATCAATTTTCTTGCGTGATATAGTACCTTTTTAATGCATAACAGTTCAGCCCTATCTTCTTCCACCCCTCCGATGCAGCTCAGCAGGTATATCTTAGGATCCAGTGGGAATTCCCTGCCATATATCCGAGACACCATTTCTTTAATCTCTCCCCAGTATCCGTGCAGCCTCGGACAGCTCCAGAACATGCGTTTCAGATCTGCCCCATCCAATAAACATCTTTGACATTCCATTGTAGATCTAAGCCGCATTTGCCAGAGCACCTTAGGTGTTCTATATGCTCTGTGTAGGAGAAAAAGTTGCGACCTCCTATGCGCCACACTAAGGGAGAGGACTTTCGATGACTAATATTTCCCCCCACTCGTCCTCTGTCAATGTCCCCACATCTCTTTCCCATTTTGTTTTAACTTCTGTCATCGGATCTCCTAGAAATTTGAGAAGCAGCGTGCCATATATTAAAGATATAAGCCCTTTTGTGTCTCTTGCCCCCAGTATCTGTTCCACCACTCCCATACTGGAACAACCCATATCCAGCACCCTTGCCTGTGCTTGTGCCGCATGCCGCAGTTGAAGGTATTGATAAAATAACCTATGGGGGAGGCCAAACTCTTCCTGAAGCTGTGAGAAAGGTTTAAAAATTCCCTCATCATATAGCTGACTCACCATTCGAACTCCATTTTGCTCCCACTCCTGAAATCCCTCCAGTGTGCTAAACTCCCAAAGGTATGGATTGTTCCAAATGGGCATGTAATTAGAGCACCCCGTAACCCCCAGTATGGCCTTACATTCCCACCAAACCTTATGAAGCAATAACAAGGTAGGTTTTCCTCTCGCCTCCCTCTTTAATTTATGGGATTCCAAGGCCTCTAGCATACTCATGCGCTGCCCCAGGTAGAATAGCAGCTTCCCCCTGGAATCCCAATCCTCTCTATCTTTCCATCCTGCAAAGTGCTGCAACTGCGCCGCCAAGTAATATACCCACGCATTTGGGATAGCCAACCCACCTTGCTCCTTTGGTAACTGCAATTTTTCCATTTTAATTCGAGGAATCCCCCTTTTCCACACCAAGTCCCTGAACAGGTTATGAATCCTCCTGAACCAATACTTAGGCAACCACACTGGAGCGTTATGCACCACATAAAGGATCTGGGGCATTAAAATCATTTTAATTAAATTCGCCCGTCCCAGTGCTGAGAGCGGTAACTTCAACCAGATTTTTGATCTATCTCGGATTTTCTCCAATAAGGGTTTCACGTTTAGGGCAACAAAGTCCTGCACCTTTGCTGAAACTGTAATCCCCAGGTACTTAAATTCCTTCACACAGGGTATATTCACCCCTCTCACCACCACCGGCAGACTCAGAGGGGTAAGCGGCAATAGCACTGACTTATTCCAGTTGATTCTCAACCCCGAGAATTTACCAAAGCTTTCCAGCACATTCATAACTACCGGCAACGACCGATCTAGTCCCCTTAAAAACAACAAAACATCATCCGCATATAAGGCTATACGTTCCTCTAAGTCCCCTTATCGAAATCCTTCAATATCCGGATGCTGCCTCACAACATTCGCTAAGGGCTCAATTGCTAAAGCAAATAACAACGGGGATAACGGGCATCCCTGACGCGTCCCCCTTTCCAGAGCAAAGATCTCAGACATCCTTCCATTAGCTCGAATTCTTGCCATTGGCTGTTTGTATAACAGTCGCACCCAGGTAATAAAGTTGTTCCCAAACCCCATGCGTTCCATCACCGCCCACATATACCCCCACTCTACACTATCAAAAGCCTTGGCAGCATCTAGGGATAACACTGCTCTAGACCGAGCATCTTCAGTATCTGCCTGAATATTCAGGAGCAACCTTCTCAGATTAACTGCCGTAGATTTTGATGGCATAAACCCCGACTGGTCTGGGCCAATGGTGGTCACTACTTTCGCCAGCCTATTAGCAAGAATTTTTGCAAGAATTTTAACATTCGAGGTCAACAGGGAGATTGGCCGATAAGATTCAGGCATAGTCTTGTCTTTCTCCTCCTTAGGAATAACTACTATGGCAGCCTCAGACATTGACCGGGGCAGACACCCCCTCTCAAAACCATCCTGAAACACTGTCGATAACTCTGGCAAAAGTACATCACCGCAGGTTTTATACAGCTCCACTGGTATGCCATCTAGCCCTGGTGCCTTTTCATTTGCCATTGAACTCACCGCTTGTTGTATTTCCTCCAGAGTTAGTGGTGCCTCCAGCCCCTCCCTATCCTCTGCCGTCAGTGTGACCCATGTCATGCCCTCTAAATAGTCTGCCAATAACGCTCCCGTATAGTCAACTTTAGAGCTATATAGTTCAGTATAGTAAGATTTCAACACCTTCAGCACACCTCCTGTGTCTTTGGCCACCCCCCCCTTTCCCGTCCTGTAAGCAATGAACAAACGTACTATCTTGTGCAGGTCTAGCTATAGTGGCCAACAATCTACCTGTCATTTCCCCCTCCTCATAATATTTCTGTTGCATAAAAAGTCGTTTATTAGCCGCCTGTTCCATCACATGTTCCCTCAATAATTTCTGGGCATTCTTCCACTGAGCAAGCGTATCTGCTGTGCAATGTGTAACATGTCTCTCCTCTGTTAGTGTTACCCTATTTGACAATTCTACACCCATTTGTTTAGTCCTATTCTTAATGGCCGTAATCTCTCGTATATACCCCTCTAATATACGCCTTCATCGCATCCCACAAGACGTCTACAGGCACCGTGCCAGAATTAAATTCAAAATATTCCTGTAAAACTCGAGGCTATTTTTTTCCCCCCCCTACCAATTGAATCCAGAACGGATTTAGCCGCCAATGCATTCTAAGTCCTCCCTCCTGAGGACTGGTTTTGACTTTCATTAGCATTGGAGAGTGATCCGACAGCGAGCGCGGCAAGTATTCCACCTCTTCAACACACATAACTCCCAGACTATTACTGAATATCAAATCCAACCTGGACAGTGATCCATATGTAGAAGAGACACAGGAATATTGCACAGTAGATGGCCATTTAGCTCGCCACACATCCGTAAACCCCACCTCCGTCATATATTTTCCAAACGATGTCAAGCCGGCTTCCATTCCCCCTCCATTCCCCAGGAACTTATCACGCGCCTTATCCATTATATTGTTAAAGTCCCCCATTAGTATAGTGGGGACCATCGGCCAGCCAGCCAATTTCTCTAACACTTCCCGTACGGGGACCACAGAGTATGGGGGAGGCACATACAGTATCACTATAATACATTCCCAGTTAAAAAGTTTACAATGTACCCCTACATATCTACCTTCCCGATCACTGAATGAGTCCAGGCAACTAAACGGCAGGCTCCGATGTATCAAGAGACTAACCCCTCTTGAGTATGTGGAATGAAAAGAGTGGAAACTGTGTCTAATCCAGGTTCTATGCGCCTGATGGGCCGTGTCTTTGGTCAGGTGAGTCTCCTGCAATCCCATCACCCCAGCAGACTGTCTTTTCAATGAATCAAAAATAGCCCTGCGTTTTGTAGCCTCCCCCATACCCCTGACATTCCAGGACATAAAATTTACCCTTCCCCCCATCTAATCAAGGCTTGGATTTGACATTGAGATATACCATATAGTATAATACACTTCTGAATACGGCACGCTTTAACCTCCCACCCCCCCCCCGCAACACATCCCCTTCCCCCTTTTTATATCCCTCAACTCCCCACCTTGCCATAAACTTACCCTCCTAAGAGGGCCAGGGCAGGCGAACAATTCGCCCTTATCAGGACATTTCAGCACCTTATTCACAATGTATAAATACATGTAAAATATTCTATGCATTGTACTTCAGAAGCTCCGATCCTCCCGCCACCAGAATACAGCATATACATGTTATCTTCACATTTCAAATAATCATATCACGGTCAACCTTCCAGTATTCCCCCCCCCTTCCTTCCCCATTTCTAAAAGAAAAGGATTTCAACTCCCCTCCAACAACTCAACATTTCAACGCACAACCGCATTTCTTTCTCCTCTCCCCCCACCAGCAACAGTCCCATCAGGAACCTTCCATCTCAGGTGCGCACATTAGCTTCTTCCCTCTCCTGACGAAGACGATCCTCATGACTGTCCAGCCATCTGAGCACATCTTTTGGGCTTTCAAAGAATTGGACAGTCCCCAGCGCCACCACCCGCAGCTTCGCTGGATACAACATGGAGTATTGGACTCGAAGACTCCTCAGCCGTTTTTTTATATCCAGGAACTGTAGTCGTCGCTTCTGAATCTCAGCTGATAAATCTGGATAAAAGGAGACTTTCGCCCCGTTCACACTAATATCTTGGCGTTCCTGGGCTTGCCTAAGAATCAGATCTCGGTCTTTGTAATGGAGCAATTTCACCAAAACTGGCCTGGGCGGCCTTCCAGGTGGGCCAGGTCGAGTGGGAACTCTATGTGCTCTTTCCACTGCAAACAATGGCGTCAAGGATTCTTTGCCAAACACTTCTAGCAGCCATTTTTCAAAATAAGAATCTGGATGGGCCCCTTCCACTTTCTCCGGTATCCCCACCATCCTCACATTATTTCGGCGCAAACGGTTCTCCAAGTAGTCCGTTTTGGACAAAAGGTAATTTACATCCACAGCCGTTGCATTCACATCTCTCCGCATGGGCAGCATTCTGTCTTCCAGCTCACAGACCCGACCCTCCACCGCCGTTGTACGTTCAGACACCTTCTGCAGGTCATGTCGTATAATAGAAATGTCCTCTTTGATCCCCCCCACCTGACAGGTAAGTTTGGCTAGAGTGGAATTGCACTGGCTTACCGCCAAAAAAACGTCTGCCAAGGTGGGTCCAGGCACTGCCTTGTCATGTATGCCTCCTTCCGATCCGTCTGCGTGGTTATCCGGCACCCCTTCTCCATTTTCCTCCTCATCCGACTCCATCTGCGTCCTCAGTGGCTCAAACCGGGACCCGGAGCCTGAACCCTCCGCCATCCTCTCCCTACTACTCATCTGCCCCCTGATTACTGCAGGCTTCGTAGGTGCGTGCCGGGCGAAGCGCTCTAACCTCGATGCTACCGCCCCTCTCACATCTCTGCGCTCCGTGAAGGAGCCCGCGTCGGCACCATCTTGCTTCTTCAGCTCCTCATCCTCTGCCGCCTTTGACTTCCGGGATCGGGTCATTATGAGCGTCGGTTTTGTTCCAAAATATCGTCCCCGGGTTCTCCACCACTTCTCCTCTCGTGTTACGTGATTCACCGTTCAAATTAACAACTGCAGGATATAGTTTAAGGATAATGGCAGCGGGAGCTCCGGATCCTGCTTCTTCTCACATGCGCTGCTAGGCCACGCCCCCGAACCTCTTTTTTTTTAAATAGGTTACTCGATATGGTGATCGGAATTCACTGTCGAGGGTGCTGAAAGAGTTACTGCCGATCAGTTAACTCTTTCAGCACCCTGGACAGTGACTGACGTCGACTAGCCTCATCTGCACGAAAATCACGCAGTCGCGCATCATACACTGATGACACACGGAGCTGTCAAGTGCCTTTTGCGCAGGCAAAACGCTGCGTTTTTTTGCGTGCGCAAAACGCACACGCTCGTGTAAATGAGGCCTAAAACCCACTTTAGTGTTAGTGTGATCAGGATAAGGGCTTATGCACACAGCAGAGCCGTTTGAAAGGAATTTATACAGAAGTCCATGGAAACTGTACGGCTTCATTGTAGAGAGCTGCACAGCCTCCCTGTGCTGCTGCAAAGGCTTTGTCGGGGGCTGTATGTACAGATATATTCTAGAGGAGTATACCTCTGTACGTATGGCGTACTGGATCCAACAGAAAAAAGCTTTGTCTCCATCTAAAATTGGAGGCATATAGTAGAAGGCTCATGTACCTCTGTGACATCTCTATCATGGCTCCTTACAAAATGGAGCCGTAATATGGCCATGACTAAATGTGTAAAAAAGAGAATGCCCGGCGCACATAGTGCATCATCTCAGGGGCGTAGCTAGGGGGGGGGGCAGGCGGGGCATTTGCCCCGGGCGCAAGGGAAGGGGGGTCGCCGGAGAGCAGCTCATCGCTGCTGACAGGCGCCCCATATGTCGGACACCTGCAGCAGCTTAGGAAGAGCCAGGAAATATAGGGCGTTCTGACTGGGGTCTGTGACAGCCATGGAGTGGACCAGTCCAGTCACCTGACCTGTCACCTGACCTCACGTCAGTGACATGAGGTCAGATGAACTCAGGTCAGGGGACAGGTCCACTCCTGTGCTGCAGCCTCCCTGCATCTGCCTGTGCTCTGCCGAGAAGTAGAAAGGAAGCTCCGCCCACACACAGCCCGTCCTGACCTGTCAGCAAGTAGACCTGGTGAGTGTCTGTGTGTAATGTGTGTCTGTCTGTCTGTTGTGTGTGTGTGTCTGTCTGTGTACTTGCATGTGTTTGTCTCTTATATCTACTACATTATCTGTACTGTGTAGCAGAGCTGAGATTGTAATTTAGCACAATGTTATCTGTGATTTTACATAGGACTGCAGGGGACACAACTACATTATCAGTACTCAGAGTTATCAGTGTGCTATCCAGTGGCGTAACTACCGCCGTAGCGGCTGCTACGGTGCCCGCGGCATAAGGGGGCCCGGGTCGCCCGCCGGCACGGCCCCCACATGGCCGGAGGCTCCGCTAGCAGCTGCTATAGCTGCTACAGCGCAACGCCACTGAACACTACGGCAGAGCAGGGAGGTATCTCCCCGCTCTGCCATTAAACAGAAGACATGTATCCCCTATGCACAGGACAGGGGATACATGTGTGATCGCTGGCAGCGATAGGGAGAACGGGGGACTGAAATTCCCCCAAGTTCTCCATGACTAACCTCTGACTTCCGGCGTCTGTGTCGGCTTCTCCGTAGAAATGAATGGAGCGCCGGTCGCGCTTGTGCGCATGCGTGACCGGCGCTCCTTTCATTTATATTGAGCTGCCGACACAGACGCCGGAAGTCAGAGGTTAGTCATGGAGAACTTGGGGGAATTTCAGTCCCCCGTTCTCCCTATCGCTGCCAGCGATCACACATGTATCCCCTATCCTGTGGAGATCCTGTGGAGAGGGGATACATGTCTTTTGTAGGACAAAGTGTAGGTCGGATTTTTTCGGAGGGGGGACGCTGTATGGCGTTCTCTACAGGGGGGGGGGGCAGTATGGTGTTCTCTACAGGGGGGCTGTATGGCGTTCTCTACAAGGGGGGCTGTGGCGCCATACAGCCCCCCCTGCAGGGAACACCATACAGCCCCCCTGCAGGGAACGCCATACAGCCCCCCCTGTAGGGAACGCCATACAGCCCCCCCTGTAGGGAACGCCATACAGCCCCCCCTGTAGGGAACGCCATACAGCCCCCCCTGTAGGGAACGCCATACAGCCCCCCCTGCAGGGAACGCCATACAGCCCCCCCTGCAGGGAACGCCATACTGCCCCCCCTTGTCGGGAACGCCATACAGCCCCCCTGTAGAGAACGCCGTACAGCCTCCCCCCTGCAGGGAACGCTATACAGCCCCCCCTGTAGGGAACGCCAATAAGCCCCCCCCTATAGAGAACGCCATACAGCCCCCCCTGTAGGGAACGCCATACAGCCCCCCTGTAGATAACGCCATACAGCCCCCCTGTAGATAACGCCATACAGCCCCCCTGTAGATAACGCCATACAGCCCCCGTGTAGATAACGCCATACAGCCCCCCGTGTAGATAACGCCATACAGCCCCCCGTGTAGATAACGCCATACAGCCCCCCGTGTAGATAACGCCATACAGCCCCCCGTGTAGATAACGCCATACAGCCCCCCGTGTAGATAACGCCATACAGTCCCCCCTGTAGATAACGCCATACAGCCCCCACTGTAGATATCTACAGGGGGGGCGGAAAAAAAGGCACTATCTACAAGGGGGGGGGGTTGTGTGACACCCAGGGGAGGGGGTGCCCCAGTCAAAAGTTTGCTATGGGGCCCAGTCTTTCCTAGTTACGCCCCTGATGCTATCTGTAGTGTTACATAGAACCGCAGGTAACATCTATTACATTATCTGTACTGTGTAGCAGAGCTGAGATTGTAATTTAGCACAATGTGTTATCTGTGGTGTTACATAGGACTGCAGGGGACACAACTACATTATCAGTACTCAGAGAGTTATCACTGTGTTATCTGTGGTGTTACATAGGACTGCAGGTAACATCTACTACATTATCTGTGCTGTGTACATATGTGCCTGTGTGGGTATATATGGGTCTGTTTGTGAATGTGTCTTTGTGCTTGTATATTTGTGCCTTTTATGTATTTGTATATGTTCCTGTCTGTGTATTTATCTGTGTGTGTTTGTACGTCTATATATTTACCTGTTTGTATATATTCCAGATGTGTGTATGTATATTTGCCTGTATGTCTAAATATCTATCTTTATGTATGTACAGTATATATGTTCCATCATGTCCATATATGTGGTTAATTTTTGGTTTGTGTAGGGGGCGGCAATAGCGAGTCCCGCACAGGGCGCCATCCAAGTGAAGGCCGGCCCTGGCTGTCACCAACCCTAGTCAGAAGGAACTCCGCCGCTGCCTGCGCCGCATGACCTCCTTGGCTTCTCCGGTAAGTCACACCAGGCAGAGCGGAGAGTGGTAGAGGTAGGCTACCACTCACCGGTCTGTTCACAGTGTGGCGCTAAGTACAAGGGGTGGGAGTGTGGCGCTATCTACTAGGGGGGAAGCGGGCTGTGTGTGGCGCTATCTACAAGGGGGGCTGTGTGTGGCCTCTTTAATTTATTTTCTTTTAATTTATTATTATGTTAATTACATTATAGAACTATATCGCTTGTAAAATGTAGAAATGCTTTTATACTCACGTTACATAAAAAAAATAGTGAAAAAAAATTACACCTCATTGATTGGTAGGGAAAGAAAACACGGAGAGGGGGAAGGCGATGTCGGGAAATAAGTTGGGGGGGGGGCGCCAAACTGAATCTTTGCCCCGGGTGCAGGAGAACCTAGCTACGCCTCTGCATCATCTCATGTTGTTTCATACAAGTGGGGTCACTGGGTAAGCGGTTATGCTAACCTTGTGGTGTTGTGCCTAGAGCACAACGTCCCAGTTTGCCTATCGATGGAAAGAGACTGCAGCTAGGGATCTGTTCGGGGGGCACGGTCAGTAGCAATAATGAAGAAGGAAAAAAAAATAGGAATTAGACCTACCGGTAATTGTATTTCCAGGAATCCATCATGACAGCACTACAGGAGGTTGCCCTATTGACCTCTGTAGGGACAGGAAGACAGAGAGGTTAAAAGGCCCCTCCCACCACCCACTTGCCAGTGTTTTTCAATTACTACACCAGGATGGATGCAACCCTATTTTATTTCTAGGGATAATAACTGACATGTTAATTGCACAAATCAGAATTTCAATAAGGGAGGGAATGTAAGGGTGCTGTCATGATGGATTCCTGGAAATACAATTACCGGTAGGTCTAATTCCTATTTTCCAGTACATCCCTCATGACAGCACTACAGGAGCAATACCAGATTATAATGCTCAGGGCGGGACTACGGATTGAAGGACTTTCCGTCCAAAACTTAAATCCGTATCGGACAGAACATCGAGCCTATAATGTTTGCAAAACGTATGATGGTTTTACCAAGTGGCAGCTCTGCAGATTTGGTCCATAGAGGCTTCTCTTCTTTCTGCCCAGGATGCCGAAACTGCCCTCGAATGGGCTCTGATGCCTTGTGGGGCACATAGTCCTTGGGACTTGTGGGCTTCTTGTATGGTAGTTTTTACCCATCTCGCTAGAGAGCCTTTTGAGGCTTTCTTTCCTCTATTCTTTCCCCCAAAGAGGACAAATAGATTTTTATCTTGTCTCCAGGAGGAGGTTCTATCCAGATACTGAAGAATTGTTCGCCTGACATCCAGGCAATGGAATTTTTCTTCTTGTTGGTTTTTTGGATCTGGATAAAAGGAAGGTAGAATTATTTCTTGTTCTCTATGGAAAGCAGTAGATACCTTTTGGAATAAAGGAGGGATCCAGCTTTAGGATGATCTTATCCTCTTGTACTTTTAGGTACGGTTCTATGACTGACAGAGATTGGATTTCTCCAATCCTTCTTGCTGAAGTAATAGCGACTAAGAATGCAGCTTTTAGAGTTAAAAAGTGCATACTAATTGTGTCGAGCGGCTCAAAGGGGGGCTCACAAAGAGTCGTTAACACCACATTCAAATCCCAGGTAGGAACTGATTTCTTTAGGGAAGGTTTCAGTTTAGAGACCGCTTGAGTGAATCTTCTGATCCACCGATGTTCAGCCAGGGGAGTATTAAAAAAATTTCCTAAGGCTGAAATCTGTACTTTTAAGGTACTAGGACTAAGCCCTTTTTTGAATCCCGATTGTAAAAAATCTAGGATTTTCGCGATGTTGGGAGAAAAGGGGTCTGGTCCTGGGTCTCCATACCAGGAACAGAATTTCATCCAAATTTTTTGATAGATTTTTGAGGTAACTTCTTTATGACTTGATAAGATAGTTGAAATTACCTCATCTGACAGACCGTGGTTCCTCAAGATCTGCCTTTCAGAATCTAGGCTGATAATTTCAGAGTTTCTATTCCCTGAAAGAATAAGGGACCCTGGGAGAGAAGATTCTCTCTGACTGGGAGCATGATAGGGTCTTCCAACGCTAGGTATTTTACGATTGGAAACCAACTTCTTTTTGGCCAATAGGGAAGAATAATGATGAGCTTTATCAAATCTTCCTGGATTTTTCTTAATACCATTGGTATTAGAGGAAACGGAGGAAAGGCATAGGCCAGATCCATGCCCCAGGGTTGGGACAATGCATCTACTCCCAATGGGTTGTCTCTGAGATTTATGGTATGTGCACACACACTAATTACGTCCGTAATTGACGGACATATTTCGGCCGCAAGTACCGGACCGAACTCAGTGCAGGGAGCCGGGCTCCTAGCATCATAGTTATGTACGATGCTAGGAGTCCCTGCCTCTCCGTGGAACTACTGTTCCGTACTGAAAACATGATTACAGTACGGGACAGTTGTCCTGCAGAGAGGCAGGGACTCCTAGCATCGTACATAACTATGATGCTAGGAGCCCGGCTCCCTGCACTGAGTTCGGTCCGGTACTTGCGGCCGAAATACGTCCGTCAATTACGGACGTAATTAGTGTGTGTGCACATACCCTTAGGGAGAAGAATGTCTACTTTGGAGTTTTTCCTCGTGGCAAACGGGTCTATTTGTGGATAACCCCACCTTCGGGTTACGGACAGAAAGACTTCCCTGTTTAGCGACCATTCTCCAGGGTCTACTTTTTCCCGACTCAGGAAATCTGCTGGTGGACTGCAGAGACTGATACGACATTTTCTTCTGCCCAACTGAAAATTTGTGTAGAGAGGGCCTGAAGAAGCGTGTGTCTTGTTCCCCCTTGATGGCGAAGAAAGGACACCGCTGTCATGTTGTCCGATAAAATTCTTATATGCTTCCCTTTTGTGATGGGTGAAGCTTTTATAAGTGTCTCCCATACGGCTTTTAGTTCTCTGAAGTTTGAGGACATCATCTTCATTTGAACAGGCCATGTGCCCTGAAAGTGCTGGTCTTGGATTACCGACCCCCAGCCATGTTTGCTGGCATCTGTGGTAATCACTACATAAGGAGAAGTTCTCCAGGGGACTCCCTTGTCTATGTTGTTTGTGCAGAGCCACCACAGGAGGGATGATTTCAGTCTCGGAAATTTGAATTCTTGAATTCAGGGAGTTCTGTTTTTGATCACACTGGGACAAGATCAGATTCTGTAAGGGTCTGGAGTGAAATTGACTCCATGGAATAGATTGGATGCAAGACGTCATCATTCCCAACATCCGCATACATTCCCTTATGGAACAGGCGTCTTTCCCCCAAAATTTCCTTACTTCTGCCAGTAGGAGTATCTGTTTCTCTCTTGGGAGGAAGGAATGTTGAAGGGAGGAGTCTAGCAGTACTCCTAAGAAGACCTTCTGTTTTTGGGGAGGAAGACTCGACTTCTGAAAGTTGATTATCCATCCCAATTCCTGTAGTAGGGAAAGAACCTGTGACCGATGACTGTCTAAGATAGACGGAGTATCTGCCGTCAACATGAAGTCGTCTAGATATGGTATAATTACTATACCCTGACTTCTTATGAATGCCATGATCTCTGCCATAATTTTTGTAAAAATTCTGGGGGCGGAGGAAATGCCGAAAGGGAGGCAGACAAACTGGAAGTGGAGAATGGAAGGACCGTCCTGAATTGCGAATCTGAGGAATCTCTGGTACACGGGGTGGATAGGAACGTGATAATACGCATCCTTTAAATCGATCGTACACATTGATGCCTCTTCACTTATTAGAGGAATAGTCGATCTGATAGACTCCATCTTGAATTTTCGATATTTCACCCATTTGTTTAGGACCTTCAGGTTGATTATTGTCCTGTAGGAACCGTTTGGTTTTTTGACTAAGAAGATCTTTGAATAGTGGCCTTTGCATATTTCGTTGTGGGGAACTGGAGAAATGGCTCTCAATTTGAGTAGTTTCTGGACGTCCTGGATAAGGATGCTTGGTACTGGGTTATTAGAAATTTCTCTGGAGGAATGGAGGAAAATTCTATTTTGTACCCTTCTTCTATGATCTTTAGAACCCAGGGGTTCTGGGTTATTCTCGACCATTTGGGATAAAATTGTAGGAGTCTTCCTCCTATGCTCTTGGCGTCATTGCTTTGAGGGCTGGAAAGAATTATTTGGGTTAAGGAGATATCCTCGACCCCTTTTTCCTTTGGGGTAACTCCAGCGACCGGACTTCCCTTTCCCGCTGTAGTTCTGTAAGGTAGGATCCCTCTGTTGGCGAAACCTCCCAAACTGAGGGGTTTTTTTTGGTTTCTCTTCAGGAAACCCCTTTTTCCTATCTGCTGCATTCTCCAGCATGTTATCGAGGAGAGGACTGAACATCAGAGACCCTGTAAACGGGATAGAACACAATTTGTTCTTGGACTTCGTATCTCCTGACCACATTTTGAGCCATAATGCTCTTCTAGCAGCATTTGAGAGAGCCCCATTCCTGGCAGCAAATCTAATAGATTCCGCTGAAGCGTCTACCAAGAATCCGGTTGCCATTTTTAGTAAGGGTAGAGATTCTAATAGATCTTGTTGTGATGTCTTCATCATCAAATGGGTCTCCAGCTGGTTTAACCATATAAACATTGCTCTTGCTACTGATGTGGCCGCGATATTAGTCGAGATCAAAGCAGAGGAAGATTTGCACGCTCTTTTCAGTAGCCCGTCTGCCTTTCGGTCCATGGCGTCCTTCAACTGCGAGGAATCTTCAAATGGGATTGCGTTTTTTTTAGCAACCCTGGCTACTGCGACATCTACTTTTGGGATCTCATCCCAAGATTTAGTGTCTTCTGGATCAAAGAGAAGTCTGTTTTTAAAATCTCTTGAAATGAAGAGCCTTTTTTCTGAATCTTCCCATTCAGTTGTCACCATTCTTTTGAGATTTTCGTTTACCGGAAAATCCTTTTTGTTTTCTTTTCCGTTAGACCTCCAAACATCTCGTCTTGGATGGTATGTGGTTGGTCTTCTTCGGCAATATCCATGGTTTCCCGTATTGCTTGAATTAAGGTATCAGACATCTCGGAAGAGAAGAAATTTTTTTTCTCGAGTGGAAGAAGTTGAAGGCAAGAGTTCCTCTCCTTCTTCTAACTCACCCTCCGATAGGTAATAACACTCCTGCTCCGAGTCAGACCCCTGAGAGGGAAGACAATATTTTTTATCCACTTCCATCCGTGGTCTTTTTGCCCGGAAGTGGGAGGGAGTTTCTTGAGGAGGGGCGAGGGAGGCTACTGACTGACCCACTTCTTCACGAATCATAGACCTAAGTTCAGACATGAACGTTGGTTGTTCCTCCTTTAGTATTTTTGCAATACAATCCTGACACAATTGTTTCCTATGTGACTCTGGCAATTTTTTTGCACAAGTCGCACATTTTTTAACCTTCTTTTTATCAGTTTGTCTCTGAGAGGAATCTTTATCCTAGAGAAAACAGAAGGTAGCTAAAGTATGGTGTACATACGTAAGGAGTCATAACCCTTACCTCAAGGGTGAGACTCACGTGACCCTGGGACATACCTGTCGCGGTATGGAACTTTCTCGTCCTGATGGAACTCCAGATAACAGGCAATGCAATATGCAATCCACAAAAATAATCCAAGTTAGAGTTATCAGCTCTAACTACATACCTGTGTGTGTCCCTTTAAATGCGGGCGTTTTTGAATTTCCCGCCTTCCAAGATGGCCGCGGACCGGAAGTAGCCCGACGTCATTTCCGGTCGGCTATTCGTTCTTTCCTTGTAGTGCAGCTGCCATAGCCGGCGACTGAGGCTTGCTATGCGGCACAGCGAGGATCCCTGCCGGTGCGTCCACGTCTATGGAGCTGCCGGTCCCCGCCTGGTCCGCGGCCAGGCCGAAGCCTGCTTGGGAATCCCCAGCCCCCACACACTACCCGAACCCTGCCTAGGATTCCTCCGGTAGGTGTCTCAGGGTGGGAGCTAAGGGACCCCTCGTTCGAGGGGTGTTAGCCTGGGCTTTAGGGAGCAGAGAAGGGGGAGTGCACGGACCCCCCGATCTTGCCCCCTGCCCGAGTTTCTTTCCTGCAGTAATACAGGAGCGACGTCTCTCTGCTCCTGACCCTGTGGGGACAGGAAGAACACTGGCAAGTGGGTGGTGGGAGGGGCCTTTTAACCTCTCTGTCTTCCTGTCCCTACAGAGGTCAATAGGGCAACCTCCTGTAGTGCTGTCATGAGGGATGTACTGGAAAGTATTGATTTACCCAGCGCTGTCACTTGGTGGCAAAAGTGGTGCTGGATTTTTTTTAAGTGATTGCCAATTCAATGTTTCAAAAATAAAACAAAGTACATACGTTCATTGTAATATAATAACAGCTGATATTCTATTACAATAAACGTATGTACCTTGTATACTTTGTTGCCACAATTTTGTTTTTTAAACCTTGGATCGGCAATCTGTTTAAAAAAAAATCCAAAAAAAAAATGGTACCTGGATTGGTATAACTGACTTCTAAAGTCTATGCCTATCCCAGCCTCGTGTATGTATGCTCTTGTTTTTTGTTTTTTATGTGCAGCATTCTTCATAGAGTGTTAACCTTTTGGTGCAAAGTCAAATGTTCCTGTGTATTTTTGTAAAGCATTACATTTGAGCCCATGTGACAATTAATTTATACCTGTGTAGTTAAGCTATACTGTGTAGTCAAACCTCGCGTATGTGGCATGTTCTGTGGGTAATGCGAAGCAGCACAGCACCTGAGGATAAAAATTTGCTCTGCTGTTTCCGTAACCTCTCTAAATTTGATTGGGAACCCCTTTTCTCCCGAAAGATTAGTGGTATGCCATACGTGTCTTTTGGGGAGAACCCCCTTTAACCCCTTAACGCCGAAGGACGGATATATCCGTCCTCAGCAGCTGCTAGTTCGCGCAGGAGGACGGATATATCCGTCCTGTGATCGCGCGGGTACTGACAGTTTACCCACGCGATCAGCGGCAGGAGCACGGCTGTTATACACAGCCTGGCTCCTGCTGCAACTGCCGGAATCGAAGCACGCGCTGATTCCGGCAGTTTAACCCATTAAATGCCGCTGTCAACAGTGACAGCGGCATTTAATGTGTTTGACAGAGGGGGGAACTCCCTCTGTCTCCCGATCGGCGCCCCCGCAAACAAATCGCGGGTCGCCGTCGGGTTTCCATGACAGCCGGGGGTCTAACAAAGACCCCCAGGTCTGTCTTCAGCATCTGCCTGTTAGGCGATGCCAGAGGCATGACCTAACAGGTTGCCTGTCAGTTTTACACTGACAGGCAATAATGCTTTGGTATACGAAGTATACCAAAGCATTATATATGCGATCGGCATATCGCATAGTGAAGTCCCCTGGTGGGACTAAAAAAAAAAAAGTAAAACCGTTAAATAAAGTTTGTGAAAAAAAAAATAAAAAAAATTACAGTCAAAGTCAAATAAAACTACTTTTTTGCCCCAAAAAGTGGTTTTATTTAATAAAACGGTCAAAACAAATCACACATACACATATATGGTATCCCCGCGATCGTAACAACTTGACCAATAAAATGAACACATTAATTAAACCGCCGGATGAACGGCGTCCAAAGAAAACGCAAAAAACAACGGCAAAATTCTCTCTTTTCTCCCATTCCCCCCATAAAAAATAAAATAAAAGTTCATCTATAAGTCCTATGTACCCCAAAATAGTACTAATGAAAACTACACATTGTCCCGCAAAAATCAATCCCACGTACGGCCACATCGACGGAAAAATAAAAAAATTACGCCTCTTGGAATGCGGCGATGCAAAAACGAGTAATTTTTTTCTAAAAGGGTTTTTATTGTGCAAACGTAGAAAAAACATATAAAACCTTTACACATTTGGTATCCCTGTAATCGTGCCGACCCATAGAATAAAGTTAACATGTTATTTACGCTGCATAGTAAACGGCGTAAATTTATAACGTGAAAATCAATGCTGGAATAGCTGCTTATTTTCAATTCTCTCCTAAAATAAAGTTAATAAAAGTTAATCAATATGTTATAAGCATCTAAAAATGGTACAATTACAAAATACAACTCGTCCCGGAAAAAACAAGCCCTTACTCGGCTATATAGACGGAATAAAAAAACAGTTACGACTCTTGGAATGCGACCGTGGAAAAACAAAAAATAATCCTTGGTCATTAACGTGCAAAATGGCCCGGTCATTAAGGGGTTAAATATGCTTTACTAACATATTTAGAGTTCCATTTGACACATTCGTAAGGATCAACACCCCCACATCTCTGATCCTTTATTAAATTATCAGCATAGTAATGATAAACCTCCTAATATGAAACTGAACAATGTTAGAGGAATTGCATCCAATAGAAATGTCAACATACTTTGTAGCTTTTTTATTTTGCAGTCATTATAATTAAACCTATTATCTAAATCCTTGAAACAATGTTTGTTTATTTTTTATGTACAATAACATTTACTTTTGCATTCTTCTTATTGCTCTTTTCCTATTTTACGGTTTTATCTAAATTGAATCTTGCATTGGAACACTAAAGAGGTGGACATTATTTCCATCGGTGCCAAAAAGCATTTTACAAAAAAAAAATGAATCTCCAGTGAATTTGTTGTTTTTGTTTAAAAATGACATTATTCGCTGAGAACTAATTGCATAATCCTATGCGAAAACCTGGATATGAATAATGCTTTGTGCTCTATTCTATTTGAGCATTTGTGATTTTAATACCTATTAGAAGAATTATCACACCATTCGCTATGCCATTGTACTTTTTTTTACACCACACAAACGTAAGGATTCCATTTTTATTTCAGGTGTCGCTTGTTGCAATCGGTCCATTGACTAACCTTGCTTTAGCTGTGAACATGGATCCCACATTTCCACAGAAAATTAAGTGTCTTTTTATCATGGGTGGTAATATGGAATGTAAGTACTTCTATTTCTATTGAGAGTTCTCTAATATATTGTAAGTCATTTTTATAGGCCGCCGTCATGACCATGCGCTGCCACTTCACTATTGGGCTATTCCAGGAGTAATGCTGCTGTCTTGTGTCCAAGACTGCTCTCACTGTCCATGGACAGGCAGTGACATCTGATTTCACATAGGGTTGTTTGTTTGTTTTTTTAACTCCCCTGTACTGCTAGGTTGTGAGTGCTGCTACGCACAACTACCAGAATTGTAAAATATGACACCTTCTACGTGAAGTTGTGGTGATCACCGGGCGACAGATTGTGTGCATTGATCTCCCTGAACAGTATTGTTAATCACACTGGGTTATAACAAAATATAAATAATTATGTGACTGCCATTCCTTTTTAAAATTAGGGATGGTACATTCTCAATACATCCCTATACACTGTTTGGACAAAAGTATGTGGACATCTGACTGTCACACCTATATGAGTTGGTTAGACATCACATTCCAAAACCATATGCAGTTGGGGCCCCTTTTTTTTGGGGGAAGACTTTCCACAAGATTTGGGAGTGCGTCTTTGTGCCCATTCAGCCAAAAGAATTTGTGAGGTCCGGCACTGACATCCAAATTTATGCCAAAGGTGTTGGATGTGGTTAAGGTCAGGGTTCTGTGCAGGACACTTGAATTACTCCACACCAAACTCCTCAAACCATTTTTTTTATGGTAATCTCTTTGGGCACAGTACTGTCATTCTGGAACTGGAAGGGGCTTTTCCAAAATGTTGTGGCAAAGTAGGAAGCAAACCATTAGCCCAAACGCTGAAAAACAGCCCCAGACCATTATCCCTCCTCCACCAAAATTGACAGTAGGCACTATGCATTCCAGTTGGTCGAGTTCACCTAGCAGCAATCTTTACACCTACCGACGCTTGGCATTGCGCATGGTAATAGACTTGTGTTCAGCTTCTCAACCACGCAAACCGATTTCGTGAAGCACCAGACACATGTTTTTTTTTTAATCCTGATGTCACTTTCCGAGGTAGTTTGGAACTTTGTAGTGAGTAATTCAATAGAGGATAGGCAATTTTGACATGCCTCGCGCTACAGCACTCGGCAGCCCCGCACTGTGAGTTTGTGTTAGCTACTGCTTTGTGGCTGAGCTGTGTTACTCCTATACACTTCCACCACACCATAATTGCACTTAAAGGGGTTATGTCATCCACGATATATGCCATTAATGTCTAAAATATGCAGGTCCTACCTCTTGGACTCATACCTATCTCCTGAACAGAGGTCCCATCGGATTAGGCGGCTGCTAGCAGACGCATCCAGGCGGAGCATCAGTGCACAGCAGAACATGTTGTTTTTTTTTTAGACTGCTCGCTGAGCTATACGGTTTTTATATCTCTAATAATGGAAACCGTATCGCTTTAGTGAGCTCGACTGTTTCTCCAAAATCCTTCCTGCTATGCACTGATGCTTCGTCTGAATGCAGTGGCCATCAACGAAGTCAAGAGAACCTCCGTTCCTGAGATAGATATTGGAACGCGCAACATCGTGCATATTTGGCATAGATATGCCATATATGTCCTTCATGACACAACCCCTTTAAGGTTGACAAGGGCAGATCTAGCAGATCAGACTTTTAAGGAACTAATTTCTGGCAAGTGCAGCACGACGACTTTAGTTGCACCACATGTAGGTTACAATATTGAAGAAAAATCCAAACCTGAGTTTTTGCTTGCAGTGTATGTATGTGATATGTATTTTTTACAATGTAATACGTTTTGTTTTGTTTTTTAAAGCCAGGGGCAATGTGACCGTTTGTGGAGAATTCAATTTTGCATGTGATCCGGAAGCAGCTTACATTGTACTGAATGGTTTTGATTGTCCAACTCATATTGCAACCTGGGAATTCACTTGTAGCAATAATCTTTCTTGGGTAAGTTATTGTGGTTTTTTTGCAGTCAGCGGTTTTTATTTTTATACAATCGCAATGTTTTTTTCATTGTTTGAAGTGTTTAAGTGACCAATAATACACCCTAAATAAGTAAATAAGTACTGAACCCTCTGCTGCCACAGCCCCCCTAAGAACTAATATGGTACATGAAAAGTAGTTGTAAGAAGCAGACAGCCCTTGTAATGAGGGCAATATATTCCAATTGGATGGGATTTACCTTACAGAATATTTATTGTAAAAAATGTAGAAGTTATTTGACTATTCCCTTATCCTCCTATAGATTGAGCACACTGGCTTAGGCTATGGTCACACTGATGTCGGAGATCCAGAGCTTCCATCTGTAGTTCAGTCATATTTCACGGCAAGAATATCGCGCCATGCAGCACTATTCCTGCCAATAAAATTACAGAAACCACAAACCTGAAGGACCGCATTCTAAGTCAATGGGGTCTGTCGGGCACTGTTGGGATTTGTTGTACAATAGGTTTAGCACTGTCCAGTGGTGTCCATTATAAACGGAAGCCACGACTCATGTGGACAGAGCCTTATCTCCTTTTTCTTTTAGTTTTTGAATTAGCATTATTTCTATTACAAAATAAAAAAAATGTAATCTATTTGTGGAGCTTTAAAATAGTTTTCTGGGGAAAAAAAATATGTAAAGATCAGGAAAGTGGATAAAAAAAACAAAAAAAAAAATCCCCTGTTTCGCACCTATTCAATCCTCACCGGTCTCGGACTTGGCATCAGCAGTCTTGTGCAGGGAAGATAAAAATTACCACCGGAAAACACTGGAGCGGCAGAGGATTGAACAGGTTAGTATTGTTCGCTTTTATTGTTTATTGTATCCACTTACCTGCGCTTATAAAAAATGTGGTTTTTTTTTGTAGAATTCTTTTACGTCCCGGATTAATCCTGCCCGACGTTTGACGCAAATGTTTGTCTAAGTCTGCAGGGGGTGTTATGGTGCAGGATCACAGGCTTAGCACGCTCCATACACTTCAGATGTCGTATGTGTATTACAGCTGAGAGCCTCGCACTAATGGCCGAGATTGGAGAACTCCGATCCTAGCCACTCAACCACTTAAAGAGGATCTGTCACTAGTTTAGTAATGCCCAATCTCTTAGCTAATCTAATAGGCACTGTCATACTGATAATGCTAGTGACAGTTGTGTCCCAAAACATTTATTATTTTAAGTTTTAGGAGGTTTTTACATTTAAATCTGCAAATGAGCCTATACTTGACAAATGGGAGTCAACACCAGCGATTCTCCTGAGGTGGAGCTACGTCACATCCTCTGATGCTGTCCTATCAGCATCAAGCTGCTTCACACAGTGTGAGAGACTCAGGAGGGAAGGGGGATCACTTAAAACAGCCATATCTCGGACTGTGACCACCTAAAACAATGGTTCTAGTGGCATATGAAAGATGAAATTCTGAGATCGTAGTTCTAGCTGTGAAACAACTGTAGATATCACCAGTTGAAAACAGTCGGGAATGGAAGCTGTATACTATATGATCATGCTGTGTTGCTGGGCAGGGAAGGGGGAGAAGCTGTATGACGATTTGACAGCGTCCTACAGAAAACATTACACCGGCCAGAGTGAAAAGAAAGTCACCTATTTGTCAAGTATAGCCAAATTAGCATATTTAGAAAAACGCTCATAACTATGCAGATAAGCTTTTTTTTAAAAAAATAATAAATTACACTGTAGTTATCAGCATCATAGCAGTAGTAAATGAAGAGATGTATTCAGCACTCGTAGTATAAAACTTCATTTATTCGGTCGTGTTTAAAAAATTCAAACTATTGAGAAGATGCTGACGCGCTTCGAGCCACTGGGGCTCTTAATCGTAGCTAACTTCCTATAACTTCAAAATCCGCTTTTATAACTAGGAACAGTATGTCATGACTCACTATAGGTGGAGTTAAAGTTAACCCCAAGTGTTCTTCGCTAGACACAAAATAGAAGTGTTTCACGGCTGACCTCAAAACATATATTTATTTGTTATTTAGTTACCCATGTTTCACATAATGTAACACTTTCTGTGGATACAATTAATGCCAAACAATATTGGTTAAAACACTGTGTTGTGTTTATACGTTCTATGAAAAAATCCTGTTGGTGAAGTTTAGGGTGCATGATAATAATCATTATGTCCGTGGTGCTGAAGGACAGTACTTTTTTTTTTTTTTTTTAATTTTTTTTTGGTCCCGTCGATCATACCCAGACCGTGTCAAAGAAAAGTCCTGAAAACAGATACTTATGTTGCCACTACCTCACACAATGTAACAAATTAAAATACGCATGGTAGTTTTCAATCGGTCATGTAAACATGACCGAATAAAATAAGAAGTTTTCTACTACGAGTGCTGGATACGTCTCTTCATTTACTACTGCCTTTTGCATCTGCTGCCGACTAAGATGATCGCTTTGCATCTTCAAGCACCATCAGGGTTTCAAACGTGGTATGGAATTATTTCAGGAATCGCGGTGAGTGAACCTATGCAAATTTATACTTTTTGTATAACCGCATCATAGCGCCTATTAGATTAGTTAGGAGATAAGGAATTAATAAAGTAGTGACAGATCCTTTTTAAATGCAAAGCCAACATACAGGGGGGGGGGGCTTTTTGTCACCCAATCGGCCCTCCCCCGATTTCCCACAACGTGATCGCATGGGTGTTGACAGTTGTCAGTGTGGCCTGGGGATCTTTATGAAGGTCTGCCATCTTGGTGGTACTATTAAGCCCTGTATTGTACCAGCAATCAAACAATTGCTTGTTAAAGTCTACTAGTGGAACTAAAACAAAGTGATCACATTAATGAATTTTAAAAAAAACAATCAAATCTTGTTTGTACTCCAATAGTACCAATAAAAACTACATACAAATTAGTGAGTAGACCTTCTAATACACAGGGGTGTTATGTGCCGCTGAGATGCTTCACTTAATCTCAGAAACAGCCAAAATGTAGAAATAGGCACACCAAAAAAATGATAGACAACAACCTGTTAAAGTTGAAAAAAATAAAAAAAAATATATTCTTTGTATAAATATAATGGTATACAAAATCACTATAAATATAGTGCAGAAGTGTAAAAAAGTAGTCACCCCCTATGGAGAAGTCCTTTCATTCAGATAGGCCGGTAAGATGTCTTGTTTTCTGGACTTGAGATCCGGAGGACTTCAGCAGAGACCTACGTGGAGGATAAGACGTGAGGAAAAAGGGGGAGGTCCCCTGAAACGTCGCACCTGGTGTAGTCAAACGCTTTCTTATTCTCCACGTAGGTCTCTGCTGAAGTCCTCCAGATCTCAAGTCCGGAAAACAAGACCTCTTACTGGCCTATCTGAATGAAAGGACTTCTCCATATGGGGTGACTACTTTTTTACACTTCTGCACTATATTTATAGTGATTTTGTATGCCGTTATATTTATACGAAGAATATATCCTTTTTCAACTTTAACGGGTTGTTGTCTCATTTATTGGTGTGCCTATTTCTACATTTTGCCAATAAAAACGACAGCATTTCCTAGAAAAAACAAAACAGTCCTACGGCTATGTCAATAGAAAAATACTATACTATACATATAATACAAAGGCTTTTGAAATGCAGGGAGGTAAAAAGAAAAGGAAAAATGGCTGCAGTGGGAAGGAGTAAACATGATTGGCAGTTTTTCTTCTCTGAATACCTTGTTTAACCCCTTGCGTACCTTCTCCGTAATAGTACGTCGCAGGCCGCTCATTGCAGCGTACCTTCGCCGTACTATTGCGGAGAAGGAATAAACTGTCACTATGTGAAATCACATAGCGATATAACAGCGACGGCAGCTGTCATTGACAGCTAACAGTCTCTGCTACCGGCCTGGGGACCAATTAGCAGTCCCCAATGCCGGCGATTGCTGTGATTGGTCAGTCTCTGAAGACTGACCAATCACAGCCGTCTGTGAAGTCGTCTGCAGGAGAAAGCTCCTGTCACTTTCTCTGATCTCCTCATTTCTGTGAGATCCGTGAGGAGATCAGAGAAAGCGGTATAAAAAAAAAACCACTATTTTTATTAACCCCTTCCCAAAAATGGGCATATAGTAACACCCTGAGGATGGAGCGGGCACAGGAGCTGTGCTCGCTCCATCTTCATCGGATGTCGGCTGTAATATACAGCCGACATCCCACTGCAACTACAGCAATAACTGTCCTCTCCGATCGCTGTAGTTTAACCCCTTAAATGCCGCTGTCAATAGAGACAGCGGCATTTAAGTGATTGATACAGAGGGAGGGAGCTCCCTCTGCACCCCATTGCCCCCCCCCCCGCAATAAATCGCGGGGTTCTGATGTTTGCAATGGCAACCAGGAAGCCTAGCAACGGCTTCCTGGTTGCCAGGTACGGGAGCCTATTAGGTCCTGCCCAAGGCAGGACGTAATAGGCTCAACTGTCAGTTGTAAAGTGACAGTTACAATACACTGCACTACACAAGTACATACAGAAGTAGTGCAGTGTATTGTACAGGGGATCAGAATATCAGATCTTCCAGTCCCCTAGCATGTGTAAAATAAAAAGTGAAAAAAAGTTTTAGATAAATACGTTTTACGTAATAAAAACAATAATCGCCTTGTTTCCCTGATCAAGCCCTTTATAATTAGACAAAAACTAGACATAATAGGTATCGCCGCGTTAGTATTGGCCTGACCTAAAAAAATATCATATTTATCCCGCACAGTGAACACCGTAAAAAAAAATACAATAAAAAAACAATGGCAGAATTTCCTTTTTTGGTCACGTTGTTTAAAAAAAAAAATGTACTAAAAAGTGATCAAAAAGTCGCGCGTAGCCAAACATGGTACCAATAAAAACTACAGTGTGTCACGCAAAAAACAAGCCCTCACAAAGCTCTGTCGACAAAAAAAATAAAGTTATGGCTCTCAGGACATGGTGACACTAAAACATGTTATTTAGAAAAAAGTGTTTTTATTTTGTAAAAGTAGTAAAACATATAAAAACGATATAAATTTGGTATTGCCATAATCGTATCAAACCGCAGAATAAAGTAAACATGTTGTTTATACTGCACAGAGAATGCCGGTAAAAAATTATAAAAAAAATTGTGAAAGAATTTCTGTTTTTTGGTCTCCTCACCTCAGAAAAAATGGAATAAAAACTGATCAAATTATCGCATGTACCCCAAAATAATACTAATAAAAACGACCGCTCATACCATGAAAATCAAGCACTCACACAGCTCGTCAACGGAAAAATAAAAAGTTATGACTCTTGGAACGCAATAATGCAAAGCGACGGCCCAGACTAATTTATATGTGCAGTTCTTCACCTAAAACCCCACGTCATCATTTGCAGCCCCCACAGGTAGACCCTGTAAATTCAGCGGAAACTATGACATTTTGGGCTCTGTGGGGCTAGTGAAGAAGTCAAAGATTAGGCAATACTGGAGTGCGGATGTTTTGTACAACACCACAGACACCCTTTAGAAGTGTGACTCCTGCACCCAATAATCCGGCCTGTGCATAAACGATTGGTTCAAAGCGTGACGTACCATGGATAATTTTATTATTCATTCTCCCCATTATTACATCATCCTATTATTATGACCTGTTGCACTCCGCCCAGCTTACATATACCCTGATGTACTCCACATAGCTTACATATACCCTGATGTACTCTGCACAGTTTACATATACCCTGATGTACTCCGCCCAGCTTACATATACCCTGATACACTCCACCCAGCTAACATATACCCTGACGCACAGCTAACATATACCCTGATGTACTCTGCACAGCTTACATATACCCTGATACACTTCACCCAGCTAACATATACCCTGATGCACTCCGCCCAGCTTACATATGCCCCGACATTATAAACTGAAACGCCAGTAAAACACTAAACAAAACTACTACCAAGCAAAATCTGTGCTCCAAAAGCCAAATGGCGCTCCTTCTGGGCCTGGCAATGTGCCCAAACAGCAGTTTATGATCACATATGGGGTATTACTGTACTCTGGAGAACCGCTTAATAATTTATGGGGTGTATGTCTCCAGTGGTACAAGCTGGGCCCAACACATTGGGCACTGAAATAGCATATCTGTGGAAAATGGCAATTTTCAATCCTCAACATCCACTGTGCACTAATTTCTGCAAAACCTTTGAGGGTCAAAATGCTCACTACACTTCTAGATGAATTCCTTGAGGGGTGTAGTTTCCTAAATGGGGGTCACTTCTCGGGAGTTTTCACTGTACTGGTACCTCAGCCGCAATGCAACATGGCGTCAAAAACTAATTTTGTAAAATCTCTACTCCAAAAACGAAATTGCACTTTTTCCGTTTAGACCCTTGCCGTATGTCCAAATAGGTGTTTACAACCACATATGGGGTATTTCCCTACTCACAAGAAATTGTGTAACACATTTTAGGGTGTCTTTTCTCCTGTATTCCTTGTGGAAATGAAAAATTCTGAGCTAAATCTACTGGTTATTTAAAAAAAAATTTTTTTCATTTTCACGGACCAATTCCAATAAAATCTATAAAACACCTGAGGGTTCAAAATGCTCACTACACCTCTAATTTAATTATTTCAGGGGTATAGTCTCCAAATTGGAATCACACCTGGGGAATTTCTACTGTACTGGTACTTCAGGGGCTCTGCAAATGCGACATGGCCCCCAGAAACCAATTCAGCAAAATCTGAGCTGCAAAATTCAAATGGTGCTCCGTCCCTTCTGAGCGCTGCCGTGGGTCCAAACAGCAGTTTATTACCACATATGGGGTATTACCGTAATCAGGAGAAATTGCTTTACAAATGTTAAGGTGCCTTTTCTCCTTTATTCCTTATAAAAATTAGAAAATTCAGTTTTTTTCCCCAAAAAAAGTATTTTCATCTTCACAGACTAATTCCAATAAATTCAGCAAAAAAACCTGTGGGGGTCATAATGCTAACTATACCACTAGAAAAATTCCTTGAGGGGTATAGTTTCCTAAATGGGGTCACTTTTGGGGGGATTCCACTGTTTAGGTCCCTCCAGGGCGTTGCAAACGTGACACGGCACCGAAAACCATTCCAGTAAAATCAGAGCTCCAAAATCCAAATTGCGCTCCTTCCCTTCTGAGCCCTGCTGTGGGTCCAAACAGCAGTTTATTACCACAGATGGGGTATTTCTGTAATCGGGAGAAATTGCTTTACAAATGTTGGGGTGCTTTCTCTCCTTTATTTCTTGCAAAAATTTGAAATTTTTACGTTTTTTCCAGAAAAAAAGTAGATTTTCATTTTCACAGACTAACTCCAATAAATATAGGAAAATACCTGTGGGGTCAAAATGCTAACTATACCCCTAGATATATTCCCTGAGGGGTCTAGTTTAAAAAATGGGTGTCACTTTTGGGGGTTTCCACTGTTTTGGCACCACAAGACCTCTTCAAACCTGACATGGTGCCTAAAATATATTCTGAAAAAAGGAGGCCCCAAAATCCAAGAGGTGCTCCTTTGCGTCTGAGGCCTGTGTTTCAGTCCATTAGCACACTAGGGCCACATGTGGGATATTTCTAAAAACTGCAGAATCTGGGCAATAAATATGGAGTTGCGTTTCTCAGGTAAAACCTTCTGTGGTACATAAAAAAATGTATTACATATGAATTTTGTAAAAAAAAAAATGAAATTTGAACACTTCAGCTCTACTTTCCTTCAATTCCTGTAAAACGCCTAAAGGGTTGAAACACTTTCTGAATGTGGTTTTGGATACTTTGAGGGGTGCAGATTTCAAAATGGGGTGTTTTATGGGGGTTTCTAATATATAGGGCACTCAAAACCACTTCAGAACTGAACTCGTCCCTGAAAAAATAGCTTTTTGAAATTTTCTTAAAAATATGAGAAATTGCTGCTAAAGTTCTAAGCCTTGTAACGACTCCTAGAAAAATAAAAGGATGTTCAAAAAACGATGCAAACATAAAGTAGACATATGGGAAATGTTAATTAGTAACTATTTTGTGTGGTATTATTATCTGTTTTACAAGCAGATACATTTAAAATTGGAAAAATCATAATTTCTTCGAATTTTTTCTAAATTTTGGTGTTTTTCACAAATAAGCGATGAATTTATCGACCAAATTTTTTCACTAATATAAAGTACAATATGTCACTAGAAAACAATCTCAGAATCAATTGGATAGGTAAAAGCATTTCAGAGTTATTACCACATAAAGTGACACATGTCAGATTTGAAAAAATGGGTCTGGTCCTCAAGGCCAAAATGAGCTGGGTACTCAAGGGGTTAAAGGGGTATTCCAACAAGGGACATTTGACATCTCCACACAATATGTCGTAAATGTCAGATAGACTCGGATCCTACCTCTGGGAACTGCACCTATCTCTAGAAAGGGGCCCCTAAACCCCGTTCTACCTCTTTGTGTTCCTGCTGATTTCCGACCATGAAGGAGAAAACGGCGTAGCTCGCATGCTATTCTGCTTCCGTAACTGCCATTCACTACTATGGGAGTTATGTAAACAGCGTAGCTCACCGAAACAGCGTAACTCGCTAACTCCTGACCACGTAATCAGGAAGTCGCCGGGAGTCTTGAGCACAGAAAGCTAGAACGTGGTTTAGACCACCCCGTTCTAGAGATTGGGAAGGCGGTCTTGCCTATCAATTTACTTTGTAGATCCAGCCACTGCTAGGGGTAGTATAGAAACTTACCGACTACAGTCTCGATTTAATGCAGGAGTCGAACTCCAGTTGTTGAGGAACTAAAACATCCAGCATGTCCTGACAGCCAAAGGCTTTATTATGCCAGCCAAATGCTGTCGGGGCATGCTGGGAATTGTAGACTTACAACAGCCTGAGTGCCGACGTTTGCCCATCCCTGATTTAATATATAAACAATATGCAGTAAGCTCCTACTCTCCCACTAATGGTGACTGGAGGCAAGCACAATTTTACTTTTTAACTCTGTCTATACTAATAATTTGGGTCTCTGTATCAGAAAAACACAGCTCTGACATCCTATGAAGCTAGATCATGAAATGAATTGGCATAGACTGTTGGATCTAAAGAAGACATGATTTCATTCCCTTGAATCACTATTTTTGGTTTTCCAGGTATTTTACCATGAGTGGATCTCTCAGAAAACAGATAAGGCAGAATTCATGAGAAAAGTATCCGCTCACTCTGAAAATTTCACCAAAAGCTGTGCGGAGGAACATGGAGAGCAATGGGCTAAAGGATTTGTATCTTGCGACTCCTATGCTATGGCTGCTGCCATAGATGACAAATTTGTCACTGATATTATTAGTTGTGCAGTAGGGGTTGAACCTAGTGGGACATTGACTCGAGGAATGATGGTGTTGGATACATTAGGGATGCTACCGAGGAAACATAAAGCTTGTGTTATGACAAAATGTGACACAAACAAATTGAAATTCCTCTTGATGGAGGCACTAAGATAATATGTGACATAAATTGTCAGACAGGCCATACAATTAAAACAATACTTTAACTCTTAAGAACTAAGACTTTTTTTTTTTTTTCACTCCCTGCCTTCCAAGAGCCATAACTTTTTTTTTTTTTTTATTCCGTCAGTGGAGTGGTGTGCAGGCTTATTTTTGGCAGGAGGAGTTGTAGTTTCCATTGGCACTATTTATTGTACCATATAATATACTGGGAAACCTGGGGAAGAAAACATTTGTGGGGTAGAATTGGGAAAAACTGAGATTCTTCTTCCATTTTTTTTTTTTTGGGGGGGGGGTGAGTTTTTACAGCTTTTCACTGCGTAAACTCGACAACTTCACTTTATTCTGCGGCTCAATACAATTACGGTGATGCCCGGTTTTATATAGTTTTTTTTTTTACTTTTGCAAATAAAATTGTAATTGTTTTGTCACCATATTCTGAGAGCCATAACTTTTTTTTTTTTTTGTGTTGGAGCGATGTGTGCGGAACGAGCTGTACGTTTTATTGATACTATTAAATGTTATATAGTACTAGTTTGGAATTTTATGGAAGTGGCGATATCACTTGTTTTATTTTTTACATTACGTTAGAGAAAAAAATGGGAAAAGGTTTTTTTTTTATACCTTTTTTAATATTTTGAACAAAAATCTAAAAATAGTCAAAACCATGCTTATACTGATCAAATATATATTTTTATTGGTACAAAATATAAAAAATACTCACATTAAAATCAAAGATGATCACCACAGTGTGCAGCAGATGAGGCCAGACAGTTGACAATAGTTGGATAATAAATAAACATATATGTGTTTTGGAAGTATTATGAGTAAGTCTTGGAGTAACTGCAGCCAATTCAGTGCTCTACATAGTGTATGAGATATACAAACCCAGCAGACATGTAATGTGTTACAGAAAAAGTATATGTGGAT
The DNA here is from genome assembly GCF_050947455.1 of Rhinoderma darwinii. NCBI lineage: Eukaryota > Metazoa > Chordata > Amphibia > Anura > Rhinodermatidae > Rhinoderma > Rhinoderma darwinii. The sequence continues at coordinate 172,665,418 of NC_134688.1, forward strand.
ATATAGTATAAGCAACTTACCCATAGATTTGTGCTGTCTGGCGTCACACCCGACGTCAAGCCTTCGTCTTAATATTTTATTTTCTCTACACTACTGAAAACTTCAAACGAATAACTTTTTTTTAGTCCCCCCAGGGGATTTGAACTAGAGATCATCCGATAGCTGGTACAATACATTTTCATAGGCTCCTCACAGAGGCAGAAAGAAGGCAGACTTGGGAGCCTTCATTCGGCTGCCGTGACAACATCCGCACCCCGCGATCTGTGCCTGGCCGTTAGAGCGAGGTGTTAGCTATAATACACCTGCAGCATATGGAGCAGGCTCAGCACGTGAGCCCGCTTCATACTTCAACCCCCGCACCAGGACGTGCAGCTACGTCCAGATGCTTGAAAGGGTTAATCCAGCATTTGACAATCCAATGGACTGGCAGCTATTGCTGTACAGACCTGTCCAATGTGTTCTTGAATGACCTGCCAATCGATGGTTAAAAAAAGAAAAGAACGGCAATTGAAATATGTTTGAAAGGAATTTTGAAGAGGATGGAGATGATCTGAAACTGGTGACTTATGTCACAAAATCGAAATTCATGAAGTGGATATTAAAGGGGTTGTCTGGCCCATTTCACCCAACTGTGTTATATTGAGTCCAGAGTCAACGCAGCCGTCTACCAGGAAATTTTAGAGCACTTCATGCTTCCCTCTGCTGACAAGCTTTATGGAGATGCTGATTGCCCTAAACCACATAGAGAATCTATGGGGGTCTTGTCCAGAGGAAGATGAGACACCAGATACAACAATGCAGACGAGCTGAATGCCGCTATCAAAGCAACCTGGGCTTCCATAACACCTCAACAGTGCCACAGGCTGATCGCCTCCATGCCACGCCGCATTGATGCAGTAATTCATGCAAAAGGAGCCCTGATCAAGTATTGAGTGCATATACTGTACATACTTTTCAGTAGGCCAACATTTCAGTATTAAAAATAATTTTTTTAAATTGTGTTTATATAATCTAATTTTCTGAGACACTAAATGTTGGGTTTTCATTAACTGTTAGCCATAATTTTCAACATTAACAGAAAAAAATGCTGGAAATAGATCACTTTTGAATTGAATTACTGAAATAAATTAACTTTTTGATATTTTAAGTCATTCAGAAGGGCGTGTGTGTATGTATGTGTATATATATATATATATATATATATTTTTTTTTTTGTGTGTGCAAGCCCCAGGTAACCGACCAATGTCCAAAATATATAGTAGTACAAAAATTAGGCAGCACTCCAATGGTTCAAGTGGAAAACGATAGGTACTTCTATTTCCTTGTGCGACGTTTCAGCTCTTTCCTCTAGAGCCTTTCTCGAGCAACTAACACATTGTGAGGACACAGTATGTAACATAGTTTCTATTAAGTGATTAGTAAAACATTTTACAAAATCTTGATGTGAATTTGATTACATAGTAAAATTTCATATATTGTCAGCAAGGGAATGTGACAAACAGTATCTTTGTACATAAACCTGTATTGATGTATACAGAGATATAATAGTGTAGTGATAAGTATTAATCAGATAGGTGAATACAGGTGTAGTGAATAATAAAATTAAAATCAATCACCTCCTCGTCTCCAGAATAATGAAAGCGCCAAACTCTGCGTCCGTGTAGCACTAGTGCGCATGCGCGGGAGGATGTTACTTAGTTTGGGATAACAAGAATGCAATGCGCATGTCAGCGCATGCGCTAAGATGAAAGGAGGCCATATCAGCCATCTTAGTTATGGGAATGGATATATCTATTTTGTTAATGCGGTCTACGCGTATATATGTAACGCAACTCCCAGTCATCCTGAGATGCAAACAATAGATTAAAGTGACAATTGGCATAATATGTTGTTCAGTAATTAGTAACATATTAGTAACTAAGGGAATATTTGTGGATGACATACATTCAACATCCAACTGTTGTATATCAAGAGGATATAGTGTTTTGTTAGAAGGAATATTTAGACAATCGCTAAACCATAGGGAGGGAGAGAAACATCATTGGCCATCATATCGATGTCGCCAGAACGTGGAACTCCGGCAGTCTGGAGGTGCGTCACACATCCATGTGCCTGAAGGAGTCCACATAACTCTCCAAATAGCCAATATGTTGTGAAAAATAAAAGTGAATTTATATATATTATATAGTACAGTAAGTGGTTAGATGGGTGTCACACACAAATTCCCATTCAGGTTACCCTACAGGAGAGTTGCATAAGATAGTAAGTTAGGCATTTATATGTTCTCCAAAAGTTTAGTAAGATCAAAATAGCCATAACGTACAGTATAATGCATATTCTGGAATCTCAAAGGTGATGAGAATATTGAAAGGCGATTTACCTAAAGAGGATAAAAAAAGAACAATTGTTAATAAAATCAACAAATATCGTTCTCATTTATAAATAAATATATTAGTAGTGTCATACATCTAGACACCAGTAACAGATAGAAGCAAATCAGCAGCACAGGACGGCTTTAATTCTCTCGAACGGGTGCACGTCTCCCAGGCCACAGTCCAAGAGTGACCCCTCAGTCAAGATAGGAAGAAATTGAGACAGCACTCCAAAATATTCAAAAATAGAGATCCTTTTATTCCACGTGTGTGCAACGTTTCAGCTCAATGCGTGCCTTTATGCTTGAGAAAGGCTCGCATTGAGCTGAAACGTTGCACACACGTGGAATAAAAGGATCTCTATTTTTGAATGTTTTGGACTGCTGTCTCAATTTCTTCCTATCTAGACACCAGTAACGGTGTCAAACTAAAGAAATCAGGACCACAGGAAACCGAGAGGGCAATACCTAGACTACCCCACCCAATGCAAAATCTACATTGATACCATTAACTCTCAATGTATTAAGTTTTTCAATCCATTTTAATTCTTTAATTTTAAGCAATTTTGTTCTATTGCCCCCTCATCTTAGAGGGGGTATGCAGTCCAGTATCCAGAATCTAAGCGGATTCTCATTATGTCCTAGTTCTGAGAAATGTTTAGACACCGGTAAGTCCAACCTCTTTTTCCTAATTGTGTATCAGTGTTGATTTAACCTTGTCTTTAAGTTCCGATTCATCTCTCCAACATATAAAAGACCACTTGGACATTGTAGGACTTAAATCACAAAGTCACTATCCCAGGTTAGATAGTGACAAATGTAATAAGATACATTAGTGATCGGATGTACCAGAGTTGAGCTTTATAGATACGTTTACACTTTATGCATTTGAGGCAGGGAAAACAACCGAATTTAGGGGATTTCAGATATGTCTGCCTACTTGGGCCTCATGCCCACTTCTGTTTTTTCCTTCAGGGTGCTAGCCGTTTTTTTTGACTGAAAGCACCCTGACCCATTAATTTCAATGGGGCCATGCACACTTCAGTTTTTTTGACGATTCCGTTCCGACAAAAGTAGAGCATGTCCTACTTTGGTCCGAGATTCCATGACCGTGGGGCCCATACAAGTCAATGGGTCCGTCAAAAAAACAGATGCCTTCCGTGTGCCTTCAGTGTGCCGGAGCCATTGCCTAGCAACGGGCGGGCAGGCAGAAGTACAGAAGAGATATTGCACTGCACTAATCGGCAGCCCCTTCTCTCTATCCAGCACTGATAGAGAGAAGAGACTGCTTATCAGCACTGGATAGAGAGAAGGGGCAGCCCTTTTGGGCAGAGTTTCCGCAGCGCAGTTCATACGTACCCTGGCCATTGCCTTGGTGACGCGTCCATATTTTAACATCCAGTCCGACCTCCCTGGATGACGTGGCAGTCCATGTGACAGGTGCAGCCTGTGATTGGCTGCAGCGGTCACATGAGATGAAACATCCCAGGAGGCCGGACTGGGGGAAGAAGCAGGGAGTTTTGGGTAAGTATAAACTTTTTTTTGTTGCGGGTTCTTGAAAGAAACATTACAAATTTATATTGTGGGTGCCGTGCATGGTACTCACTGTCCAGCGATAGTCCCTGTCCAGGGTGCTGAAAGAGTTACTGCCGATCAGTGCAGCCCCTTCTCCCTATCCAGCACTGATCGTAACTCTTTCAGCACCCTGGACAGTGACTACCGCTGGACAGTGAGTACCATACACGGAGTACACACGGGAACCACACTGATCCAATCACGGACACACTGATCCGTGAAAAACGGCCGTGAAAACAGTGATGGAAGTGTGCATGAGGCCTTACTCTCAATGGACCTGTAACTGTTTTCACGAGTTTGTCCTTTTAGATTTGCTGACCCGCGGTACGAAAATAGAGGAGGTTTAGTAAACTCTGGTGCATGATTAATACAGTTGCCCAGCATTGACCAATAACGACGAATAACACTGGCTATTTTGTCACTACCTTCCGTATATGTAGAGACAAATGGTATACGGCCCAATTTTGTTATGGATCTCTTTTGTTTAAGAAGTGTATCTCTGTCGATTGTATGTTGATTTTTTTTGTCGGTGTTGAGCAAGTAATCGTGTAGGGTATCCATGTATTTTAAATTTGTCAACCGTTATGTCCAGTGTTTTTTCCGAATTGTCAGGGTCATTGACCATTCGTTTAACCCACATCATTTGACTGGTTGGTAAACTACTGACCATTTTTCTTGGATGGTTGCTGTTAAAGAAAAGAAGGTCGGTGCAATCAGTAGGTTTAACATAGAATTTGGTGCTAAATCCTAGTCCACTATGTTTCACAAGTACATCAAGGAACTGGATATCAGTTTGACTGTACCATAGTCATGAATGGTGTTGAGAAAACTGTGAAAAAGATTGTAACAGTTAGATCACCTGTCCAAATTAAGAAAATATTGTCTATGTAACACCACCGCTTAAGAACATTTCCGAAGTGGTGGGTCACATAGATACAGGTCTCCTCAAGTCTGCGCATGTACATGTTTGCATAGGTGGGTGCAATATTAGACCCCATTGCCATCCCCTGCAGTTGATAAAAGAAGTCGTCACTGAAGAGAAAGTAGTTGTGCCTAAGAATGATATTTAGGAGTTGGCAAATTAATTTACGACAATCAGATGTATATTCAGAAAATTCCCAAAAACACTCTACTGTCTTGATGCCTCTAGTGTGGTTTATTACTGAATACAAATTAATTACATCAAATGATACTAGTATGACTTGTGTGTTTAAAGGTAAGGTCACATTTTTGAGTTTATTTAAAAAGTCAGATGTGTCTCGTATGTATGAGGTAGCTTCCATTGCATAGCTTCTCAGTATTTTGTCAAGAAAGATTGCAATGTGGAAAAAGATTGCGTCTATCCCTGATACAATAGGCCGGCCTGGAGGGTATGTTAGTGATTTATGGATTTTAAGGACGGTATATAGTACAGGAGTTCTGGGTTGTTCAACGATAAGGTAATGAGCCAGATTTTCATCAATCCCACCCATTAGAGCTGCATCAATAATAGTTTTAATTTCCCTCTGTACCTCAAACTTAGGGTCATAAGAGATTTGTCTATATGTGGAGGTGTCACTTAGTTGTCTTTTTAATTTCATTCAGATCCAAAGTAGTATCCATTACCACCACCGCCCCATCCTTATCGGCTGGTTTAATTGTGATGTTGGTGTCACTGGATAGTTCACTAATAGCCATTATTTAGGTTTTTGTTAAGTTAGGGTGTAAGAAAGCTTTATCGTGCTCATGAGACTTAAGTATATTTATATCATTTTGAACTGCTGTAATAAAGGCATCGATGACGGGCACACTAGTGGGAGGCAAATAATGGCTACCTTTAGAAAGTCCACATTTTTTTAAGATTCCGTTCAGAATTTTAATTTATCTTATTGTAGGTTCAGAAAACCACCATTTAAGTTTTATAGCTCTAAAAAAATTAAACCTTTCAGTCTCTACTTTAAACCAATCCGTCTAAGGGGTTATCCTTTTGTCCCTCATCTCATTCAGGAGTGAGAGTTGAGGTACAGATAATGTCTTAGATTAAAGATTTACCACTATGGTCTCCTTAGCGACATCGCTCCTTTGGTCATCGGTGGTCTTGTTCTGTGGTTTCTTTGTGCTTGAATGCCAGTGGTGTCTTATTCCCCTTCTCCTGGTACGTTTCTTACTGGTATAGAAGCATCCGTGGTTTCCCCTAAAAAAGGGATTGAATCACTTGCAGCTGGTTTATTTTGAGTTTTTTTCTTTCTTCTATTGTCACGGTTGCTTCTCTGAATTAATCATATTGGTGCCAGTTGTAAACTTGGCCTCTAAGATAGTCCTCAGTATCTATTCCGTTTTCTTCGTTTCATTCCTGTTAATTTTTTAGTCTCAAGATTTGTGTTGATAAATTTTCCGAAAATTTCTCATTCTTGACTATTGATGCTAGTTTTGAGAGCAATGTCTGTATCCTGTATGTTTTGTACAATCACAATTTCTTGCTGTAGAAATTCCAGGTTCAACAAAATTACATCTAATTAATATTTGTTAGATAATTGCTTAAAACGGTTGCAGAAAAATATGTTTTGAGAAAAAAGGTTTGTTCTTAAGTTGGATCGCATCCCTCGCAGAATTATTTTTTGCTTTATAATATTCACCTAGTGTAGCTAGGTGTAATTGTAAGGTAATTTTCCCTTTTAGATTCCTTTTCATGTCTCCTTTTTAGGTCCGTAGAGGACGGTATAGTCAGGAATCCTGTCTCTCCCTGCAGTCCCAACAAGATTCGTTCAGCATAGTCATTGTTGTAGGAAAAAACATCGGAAGATATGTTGGTTGTAGAGACATCATGGAAGTAGTGAAGATATGCCGTGCAAGCTAGTTGATCAATATATAGAAAATACAAAAGTCCAGCAGCGCAGGCAGCAGTGGGTTCAAGCCCCAGGGAACTGACCTATGTCCCAAATATATATACATATGGTGTGTGTGTATATATATTGTGCATTTGTATGTGTGTATATGTACACTACCGTTCAAAAGTTTAGGGTCACTTAGAAATGTCCTTATTTTTTAAAGAAAAGCACAGTTTTTTTTCAATGAAGATATCATTCAATTAATCAGAAATACACTGTATACATTGTTAATGTGCTAAATTACTATTCTAGCTGCAAACGTCTGGTTTTTAATACAATCTCTACATAGGTGTATAGAGGCCCATTTCCAGCAACCATCACTCCAGTGTTCTAATGGTACATTGTGTTTGCTAACTGTGTTAGAAGGCTAATGGATGATTAGAAAACACTTAAACCCTTGTGCAATTATGTTAGCACCGCTGTAAACAGTTTTGCTGTTTAGAGAAGCTATAAAACTGACCTTCCTTTGAGCTAGTTGAGAATCTGGAGCATTACGTTTGTGGGTTCGATTTAAACTCTCAAAATTGCTAGAAAAAGAGAGCTTTCATGTGAAACTCGACAGTCTATATTCTTGTTCTTAGAAATGAAGGCTAATCCATGCGAGAAATTGCCAAGAAACTGAAGATTTCCTACAACGGTGTGTACTACTCCCTTCAGAGGACAGCACACACAGGCTCTAACCAGAGTAGAAAGAGAAGTGGGAGGCCCTGCTGCACAACTGAGCAACAAGACAAGTACATTAGAGTCTCTAGTCTGAGAAATAGACGCCTCACAGGTCCTCAACTGGCAGCTTCATTAAATATTACCCGCAAAACGCCAGTGTCAACGTCTACAGTGAAGAGGCGACTCCGGGATGCTGGTCTTCAGGGCAGAGTGGCAAAGAAAAAGCCATATCTGAGACTGGCTAATAAAAGGAAAAGATTAATATGGGCAAAAGCACACAGACTTTGGACAGAGGAAGATTGGAAAAAAGTGGTATGGACAGACGAATCGAAGTTTGAGGTGTTTGGAAGAACATTTGTGAGACGCAGAACAACTGAAAAGATGCTGGAAGAGTGCCTGACACCATCTGTAAAGCATGGTGGAGGTAATGTGATGGTCTGGGGTTGCTTTGGTGCTGGTAAAGTGGGAGATTTGTACAAGATAAAAGGGATTTTGAATAAGGAAGGCTATCACTCCATTTTGCAACGCCATGCCATACCCTGTGGACAGCGCTTGATTGGAGCCAATTTCATCCTACAACAGGACAATGACCCAAAGCACACCTCCAAATTATGCAAGAACTATTTAGGGAAGAAGCAGGCAGCTGGTATTCTATCTGTAATGGAGTGGCCAGCGCAGTCACCAGATCTCAACCCCATAGAGCTGTTGTGGGAGCAGCTTGACCGTATGGTATGCAAGAAGTGCCCATCAAGCCAATCCAACTTGTGGGAGGGCCTTCTGGAAGCATGGGGTGAAATTTCTCCCGATTTACCTCAGCAAATTAACAGCTAGAATGCCAAAGGTCTGCAATGCTGTAATTTCTGCAAATGGAGCATTCTTTGACGAAAGCAAAGTTTGAAGGAGAAAATTATTATTTCAAATAAAAATCATTATTTCTAAGCCTGTCAATGTCTTGACTATATTTTCTAGTCATTTTGCAACTCATTTGATAAATATAAGTGTGAGTTTTCATGGAAAACACAAAATTGTCTGGGTGACCCCAAACTTTTGAACGGTAGTGTATATATGTGTGTTTGTATATATACACAGTATGTGTGTAATGACTGGGGTAGGGAAATGGACAAGTGAGCCCTAATCTACCCGCCACTCTGTCCCTGCCTACTTGCAACGACCCGCCCTAGGCGACGGGGTACAACTGGGCGGCGGTCCCTACGCTCAATAAGTGCATGAGACAAACAGACAAGGGAACACAAAGCAAAGGGAAATGGGGCAGTTGCCCACGGCAACACCGTGAGCAACAAGAGTGGTGAACAAGCCGAGTCAAACCAGGAGTGCACGAGGTACCAAACGCAGAGCAGGAGAGTAGTCAGTAAGCCAGGGTCAGTATGGAGCAGGATCAAATAGATAGAAGCTGTAGGTGGGCCAGGAAACCACACGAGAAGAATCTCAAGCAAAGGAGGAACAGGAAAGGCAGGTATAAATAGAGGGCGGGAGCTAGCTCCGTCTGGCCAGGCTGCGATAGGCTCTCCCACTCCTAAGCCTGCCATCCTGAGTGGTGGAAGATGGAGTCCGTCTCAGAGACATAGACTCAGGTGCAGACTGATTACCAATGGGCGTATACACAGAAGTTGTGCCTGGCAGATCCTTTACAGTGTGTGTGTGTGTGTGTGTGTGTGTGTGTGTGTGTGTGTGTGTGTATGTATATATATATATATAAAAACATAAAGAACACAAGTGAAATTATATATAGAAATAAGAAGAGTGATAAACACCAACAGTATCTGGATCTAATTCTATCAGGAGAAAGTGACAACATTATAACTACAACATTTTTCAAAAAAAGGTAGACCGTAATAGCTACTTAGACTTTCGTAGTACGCACAAGAATAAATGGAAGACCAATTTTCCCACTCAGCCAGTAAAAATGTCTCAAAGACAACTGCACAAAAATAAGTAACTATCAATCAAAGTAAAAGCCTAAAGGCCAGATTCAAAGGCAAGTGCTACCCTGGAAAGATTGTGGAAGCAGCATACCATCGGGCACAAGCAATCACACAGTAAGTATGCCTCATACCGCAAAACAAAACCACAGATAAGAAGGACGAGAAAAGTACAAACTACAATACTAATTTCATAACCACTATTAATCCAAACCACAAAATTATTCAAAACATCTTGGACAAATACTGGCCTATCCTCAAACGGGATCCCTTCCTGAAAGATGACATACCAAACAGACCATAAGTTATGTATAAGAGGTCGCAAACATTAAAAAATATATGTGCCCCTAGCAAGCTCCGTCAGAAAAATAAATCTGTGATGACCAACTTCAAAAAGTCCCTATTTCCCTAAATTAAAGATAGCTAAAGGAGTAATCTGGAAAAAATGCTGTCATATGAAGACAATATAAGTTCAATAGCAATAACACGGGAGAACAATGCACAATGAAATAATTTATGAACTGCTCTTCCTCCTACATCATTTACCTACTAGAATGTACAGTGAAGGAAATAAGTATTTGATCCCTTGCTGATTTTGTAAGTTTGCCCACTGTCAAAGACATGAACAGTCTAGAATTTTTAGGCTAGGTTAATTTTACCAGTGAGAGATAGATTATATATAAAAAAAAAAAAAGAAAATCACATTGTCAAAATTATATATATTTATTTGCATTGTGCACAGAGAAATAAGTATTTGATCCCTTTGGCAAACAAGACTTAATACTTGGTGGCAAAACCCTTGTTGGCAAACACAGCAGTCAGACGTTTTTTGTAGTTGATGATGAGGTTTGCACACATGTTAGATGAAATTTTGGCCCACTCCTCTTTGCAGATCATCTGTAAATCATTAAGATTTCGAGGCTGTTGCTTGGCAACTCGGATCTTCAGCTCCCTCCATAAGTTTTCGATGGGATTAAGGTCTGGAGACTGACTAGGCCACTCCATGACCTAAATGTGCTTCTTTTTGAGCCACTCCTTTGTTGCCTTGGCTGCATGTTTCGGGTCATTGTCCTGCTGGAAGACCCAGCCACGAGCCATTTTTAATGTCCTGGTGGAGGGAAGGAGGTTGTCACTCAGAATTTGACGGTACATGGCTCCATCCATTCTCCCATTGATGCGGTAAAGTAGTCCTGTGCCCTTAGGAGAGAAATACCCCCAAAACATAATGTTTCCACCTCCATGCTTGACAGTAGGGACGGTGTTCTTAGGGTCATAGGCAGCATTTCTCTTCCTCCAAACACGGCGAGTTGAGTTAATGCCAAAGAGCTCAATTTTAGTCTCATCTGACCACAGCACCTTCTCCCAATCACTCTCAGAATCATCCAGATGTTCATTTGCAAACTTCAGACGGGCCTGTACATGTGCCTTCTTGAGCAGGGGGACCTTGCGGGCACTGCAGGATTTTAATCCATTACGGCGTAATGTGTTACCAATGGTTTTCTTGGTGACTATGGTCCCAGCTGCCTTGAGATCATTAACAAGTTCCCCCGTGTAGTTTTCGGCTGAGCTCTCACCTTCCTCAGGATCAAGGATACCCCACGAGGTAAGATTTTGCATGGAGCCCCAGATCGATGTCGATTGACAGTCATTTTGTATGTCTTCCATTTTCTTACTATTGCACCAACAGTTGTCTCCTTCTCACCCAGCGTCTTACTTATGGTTTTGTAGCCCATTCCAGCCTTGTGCAGGTCTATGATCTTGTCCCTGACATCCTTAGAAAGCTCTTTGGTCTTGCCCATGTTGTAGAGGTTAGAGTCAGACTGATTAATTGAGTCTGTGGACAGGAGTCTTTTATACAGGTGACCATGTAAGAGCTGTCTTTAATGCAGGCACCAAGTTGATTTGGAGCGTGTAACTGGTCTGGAGGAGGCTGAACTCTTAATGTTTGGTAGGGGATCAAATACTTATTTCTCTGTGCACAATGCAAATAAATATATATAATTTTGACTCTGTGATTTGCTGTTTTTTTTTTTTTTTTTATATATAATCTATCTCTCACTGGTAAAATTAACCTAGCCTAAAATTTCTAGACTGTTCATGACTTTGACAGTGGGCAAACTTACAAAATCAGCAAGGGATCAAATACTTATTTCCTTCACTGTATCTTCAGACTTCAATACGAGAATACGTATGTTAATTTGTTGATAGTGACACCGAACGAGCAAGTCTCACCGTCTGCAACTGACCATTTCCAGCTGTTACATAAACATGAGATGTTTTGGATTTTTCAGATTAACTTCCTGATGCCCCTTGGTCTAAAAAGAGCCTTCAAAGTAATGTCTAAAATCAATAATAAGATTATCCCGGAGCTCTAATTTGTATCAAACTCTCATCTCACCCATCCTCCAGTTGGACTAAGATTCGATAAATGTGACTCGTGTGTCAGTCCAGACTTCCTTGGGTTTTATTCTACCGGTCACTTCCTTCAGTGCCTCCTCATTAAAATCTCTCACTAGACGCTGCGGTCGGCACCTTTCCTCCTGTATCCAAACCAACGCGTCCTGTGGATCTCTCAGTGTAGCCAAGCAGTAACGCCTGTGTCAGTGGGAAATAGAGCACAAAACACTGTGCCAAACCTTCCGGAAAACTTCCTCACCACAACGTCCATGCAATACTCAAAGGATAGCAGCCAATATAGGTTTTATTTTAAACTAACAGGTAAAAACAGCACAGCATATCCCAATAAATCCAGAACGGTTTCGCTCTTCTAGCTTTCAGAATGGATCCCAAGGGGTATGTGCTAATAGCTCTGGACATACAACTATTATTTATAGTTTTCAAATGGATTTTACTATTTGATATATACCACATTGCTTTTTTGTTTTTCTCCATTGATTCTACTGCTCCTTGATCAACAAAAACAAAGCAATTCGTACCAAAATTGACTGTACTCATTACCTTTATCATTATCATTACCTCTTAAATGTCAATTATTTGCCAGTCTTTACTTATTGTCTAAACCACAGAATATAGTTATGCAAACACAGCCTTTATTGTATTTATTCATGTATTTAATTCTTACATTCCTTTATTCCTTCAACATATCCCCTTTATTTTCTCCATCACACTTCCACCAAAAACAATCGTCATTTGTTACCCCTCACTCCTTTCCCCTTCCTCCCTGTTCCCTCTCGTTGCCCAGCATATTATGGCTAATAGTAAAATGTATGCCCCGCTCCACCACAAGTCTGTTGACAAGCTCACTATCCCTACTACAATGAACTCGGCTGACAATTCTCAATCAATGCCAGTAGAGATACTGCCGTGCCTCAGTCGCCCCTGAGCCAATGTACACATGCGTGATCCTCCCACCAAGTCTAGCGTCAGCCGTTTACCTAGTAACAAAGTGTCGATGCTTACGTTCTGTCGGAAACATAGTTACCACCGCTCCTAGCTGGATACAATACACTCTGTGTTGTCGCCACTGTAGCCCTCCAACAAAATATCCACGGTTCCCATCCTAAACTTTAACGAGATCGCTCCTGTTTCCAAAATGCAGCAGAATACAAGAGTCTACATAAGCCATCCGTTTTATCTATTTTTTTGTTTTAGTTCCAAGAGGAAAGTTGAATAAGTGATCATTCGATTGCTGGTATAATACATTGCAATACTTATGTTACTATTGTATTGCAGTGCTTTGTGCTTTTTATCGTTCTCCTATAATGGGAGGACAAAGAAGGAAGACCGGTGGCTTTCATTAGGCCATCAGGCTACCAAGACAACTATCAGCATTGGGCAATGGGGTGACAAAGAGCCTCTTCCTCTGTCCAATGGCTTAAATGCCTTCGCTCGCTATTGACCAAGGCATCGAAACGGTTAAACTGCCAGGATCGGAGTTATCTGATACCGGTCGTAAGAACAGGCTGTCAGCTGTAGTACACAGCTGACACCCGCAGCATATGAAGCCGCTTCAGCCTGTGAATCTGCTCCATACTCCCCGCTCCGACTTCCACAGTACATGTATAGAGGATGTCGAGAAGGGTTTAAAGTGTATTAATCAGAGATATATTTCATACTTTGCATTTTTCTATTACGGTGTAGCAATCTTTGGTGTTTTCACAATGCTAGAGAAAGCATTAAAAAAATAATTACATTTATGGTTGTGTTTCTGTTTAATGCATTTGATCAATACCTGACAATAATTTTTTGACACCCAAATATTTCAAGAGTTCAAATAGGTATTTTGTTTTTGCATTTGTCTAGTATCATCTTAACACTCACTGGCTATTTGTTATTAAGGCAAGGCCTTGAAAATAAGCACTGCATTTTTATATTTCCCAGGTAAATTTTACTGTTACCTGATGACCTGGAAATAAGAAAGTCTTGTAGGATTTCACTCACATACTACAAATCACTACTCTAGTGCAACAATTGATTAGAAATTCTTGTTGTTCTTCTAAAAGTAGTATTGACTTTGTCAATCTTAAAGGGAATTTATCACCTAATTTTTTTTTTTTTATAATTAACCCATTCCCAACATTTGGTGTACAGTTAGCTCATAGCCGGGAAAAGGAAGTATGCCTTACTGCAACGGCCGGGATCGGAAACCGCTCCGATCTCGACCGTTTAACCACTTAGATAACCATTCAATAGTGACTGCGGCATCTAAGCCGTTAGAAGCTCTCTCAACCCATCGACACCCTCCCCCACGAGGCGATTGCAGATGCCTATGGTTTGTGAATAGGTTCAGACAGCACCAGATACGTGGAAGGGTGAGGTTTTGCACGGATAGGGGCCCAACCCAAACATAAATATAAAAGAGTATCCGGCACACCAATTTTGAAATAAAGGTATTTTTTATTTTGTTTTTAATGCCAGTGGCAGAGTGCGACGTTTCGGTCTAAGTGACCTTCATCGGGAACTGAGCCGTGCTGGGAAACTGAATAGACGAGCGCTAGTGGTGCTGATAGTGGCTGGCCGCTGTATCATGGCGCTCCATGAGCGTCTATTCAGTTTCCCAGCACGGCTCAGGTCCTGATGAAGGTCACTTAGACCGAAACGTCGCACTCTGTCACTGGCATTAAAAACAAAATAAAAAATACCTTTATTTCAAAATTGGTGTGCCGGATACTCTTTTATATAGATGCCTATGGTTGTTATGGCAGCTTATGGTCTACTGAAGGCACCCAGGTCTGCCATCTTTGTGCCAGGGGGCTTAATAAGAGCTGGTAAAAAAACCACAATATATTGCCATACATAAGTATTACCGTATACTGTGCAAGTGATCCAAGTCCCCTTGGGGGACTAATAAAAAGTAAAAAAACAGTTTTTTCCCTAAAGCAATGTTGGTATCGCCGTGTTTGTAAAAGTCTGAACTAATACAATATAACATTATTAAAAAACAGAATTGCTGTTTTTTGGCCACCTCTCCCATTCAACAGCTCGATCCTACTCTCCCCTGACATGTGCTGTCGGAGGAGAGTCGTGATACCGCCATACACATTAGATGGTCACCCGGTCCTGCCAAAATTGGTGGGTTCGGCCAACATACATTTAGGCCTTATTCACACAAGCGTATTTCATGTCCGTGTTACGCGCGTTAAAACAATGGACGTCACATGAACCTATACAATTTATTGGGTCCATTCAGACATTCAGTGTTTTTCACGCAGCGTGTGTCCACTGTGTGAAACTTACTGTATGTCCTATTCTTGTGCGTTTTTTGCGCATCACGCACCCATTGAAGTCAAAGGGTGCGTGAACATCACGGACAGCATACGGACGCACATCTGTCTGCTGTCCGTGATTCACGCAACAGTTGCTAAAGAAATTATGAGAAAAAGAAAAACACTGACGTAAAAAACGTATGAAATAAGAGAATAAATAATGCAGACACACATTGTACACGGATGTTACACGGAACTGCAACGCAAGAAAAACGCTGCATTTTTTACGCGTGCAAGACGGACACGTTCGTGTGAATAAGGCCTTAATGTGTATGGCCAGCTTTACCTTTCATTGTAATTCTGCCTGTGATGATAATGAGATGACTGCTAAGAAGTGATCCCTACAGAACACGTGCCAGTCTATTATGAGACTCAGTGGCCAATGTAAAAACTGCAAGAATTTAGGATTATTTTTTAATAGAGAGAATGACATAGACCGTTAAAAAAAATTACTAAAAGTTCCTAAGTTTAACATAAAAACATGATTTAAACAATAGGTCATTTTTTAATTACACATTCCCTTTAAGTGCAGGGTTATCATATCAAGCCTTAGAAAACACACAAAAGACACTGTTCACACTGAGTTTTTTAACGCAGATGCCCTTTTTCGGGCGTTTGCGTCTCTGACTTCCCATTGGCATCAATTGGAGGCAAAGAAAGCTACTTTTTTTTTGCCCGCGGCGCTCAAAGTCCGTGGCCAAAAAATGCGGCAAACAGCATGCTGGCAGGTCAGATTTTTCCGCCTTTAATAAACTGCATGTGAACAGGGCCTAAGTCTCCACATATGCTTTATATTTTAATAATTTTTTGTTATTTCTAAATATTTATACTTTTGCAAATATATTTGTTTTAATAGAAGTTTTTATTGTCAATATTTTTTTGATTACTTGTTGCTACATCAAGGTCCTTGTAAAAATTTTAAATATATCACTCTGTTTCTTGTTACTGTCTTTCACTTGTGCTCATTTTATAATAGAATAAAAGTGAGAAAAAAGAGCAGAGCTAAAGCAACAATAATGTATGTATCTAAAAAGCAAAAACATTAGTCTTAACTGTTAGTAAAATGTATATGACAGACCATATCACTAGATCATAGCTGCCTGGTACACTTTATCCACCTTTTATCTTTATCTCTGTTGTGATGGGTCCAGTAATATTCATATGTTAGGCCCTGTTCACATGGAGTGGTTTGACACGTTTTTTAATGTGGAAACCGTGGCAAAAAATGTCCGAAATAAACTTCTTGCGGGAAAAAGAAACGACATGACCTATCTTGAGGCGGTTTCCGCCGACAAAACCCCATTGAAATCAATGGTAGACGGAAACAAAACCGCCTCGAGCTAGCGAGGCGTTTTTTGATGTGTGTTTTGACGCGTTTGCTTTTTTTCCCTCTTGTTAAGCCCAGCCTAAAAAGGGGCTGGCATTCCCTGTGCTTAGCTGGAGGCTGCCATTAGCAGAGAAAAACATGGACCTGAAACAACACCCCTGAGGAAATAGAGAAAAAACAGAAGTCCTCCATCCAAATAAAAAAAAAGTAAGTGCAATTGCTCATATCTGCCATACATACCATACATGTAGGTAGATGTGCAAATGTTTTCTTTTCTCTGTAGTTAATGTATGTCATTATTTTTATTTTTTTTTACATTTCAGGAACAGAAATGTCATCAGAAGAGGCGTACCATCCAATGGACATACATGTGGGAACATTAATTCAAGAAGTAAGTATACAATCATTTTTTTTATGGGGGCCTGTTCCCATAATCGTGGTTTCCGCTGAGGGGTTCCGTCGGAGCTTTCAGTCAGGGGAACCCTTCAACGGAAAGGCAAACGTAAAGTGATTTCCACACAATAGCTCCTGGTAAGCTCCCTGTCTGTTGATCTCTTCTTCACAGTGGCCTACACTCACTACTTGGCTAATGGTGAATTCCACCTCCTTGTTTAGAATTCGAGATGTTGACTTCTTACAGTTAAGGCCCTTTTACATGGACCAATAATTGAGTGAACGAGCGTTCATACAAGCGCTCATTCCCGATTGTTGCCCTGTGTAAAAATGGCAAAGATCAGCAGATGAATGAGCAAACATTTATTCATCGACTTGTGCTGCCGACATGATGCAAATGCATGGGAACGAGCGATCGGAGTAACGGTCATTCGTCCCCCATATTAAACGATTACTGCTCCTTTTAAAGGGAGCAACGAGCACCAATCAACAAGCTGTATTTCTGATTGGCGCTTGTTTTAAAATGTTACACAGGACGATATCTTCCCATGTAAGACCACCTTTAGGAACAGATACATACAACATTGAACTCTACATACCTAATCCAGGCCTAATCAAGTTCTAAAGGCAGTAATTTCATTGTTCTCTTCACCTATCAATATTTAGTAGAAGGACATTGATTGATGTGTATTCAGTATTTTATAGGTTTTATTATATCACTTTGTATTTTGCATGGTATATACATACTGAAAATCAGACAATTGTATCCTATTATTGGCTTCGAAAATACCTATTTTTTTATTCTGTCCAAGTAGCTCGCTTTGAATTATATACTGTATTGTTCAGCCATTGTTTAACCAGCTGTCACTAAGGTCCAGCAGGTCATTGTTTGCACCTAAAACCTTTTTGAGTGTAGTGTGACCTTGCTGTCAAGGGTCGTTTACTATTTTTTGTATTGAGCCACTAACACCATGGTCTGCCTATGACACCAATGAAATTGGCATTGGAAACCGATGCATTCACACACACACACACACACACACACACACACACACACACACACACACACACACACTTTATTTTATTTATTTACACACACATAATTTTTGCAGAATATTAGCGTATTCAAATGTGAAATGCGTGTGTGATTATATATACATACAGCATGGGGAATGTGTGTGTGTGGGCTGATGTCTCATATGATACTGAACAGCAGGTAAGAGGTGTAAAAGGATCTGCATCTTTAAGTAGCAGAGATTCTCTCCAGCCTGGAAACATAGTCACAATTGCAACATTCCCACTGCTTCTTTTGTTTGCTTGTGTGTGACAGCCAGAAATCAACGGGAGCCTTTTCTCATGGTGATTAGAAACAGCCTAACATAAGATGATCTTTCTTTTCTTCCAGTCCTTCCTTCCTTCTATCTGTCTTTTTTTATCCCTTCCTTCCGTAAACCTTTAAAATAAATATTGAGCAAGTTGGAAGGAGTGAGATGCACTGCTCCCACACACATTTAAACAAAGGATGTAGAGGAAGACTCCTGACCAGAAAAAGAAAAAGATTGTCTGTGAGCCAAACCCCCTTCAGAGTGAAGTGCCCGCTCTGGATGCTGCTGATAGTAGAAACTGCTCTTGGATTTCCAATAAGCGGCTGCAATTATAGGCTCATCTTTGTATGATTGTATAGGGTGCTCGGTTCTGCTTCCACCAAGGATTAAAGCAAGTCCTGCATGATCATCGCTCTTTGAAGATGGGGAGCTTTGTGGTGTAGGAACATAATTGACTGGTGCTGAGGAAACATTTCACAACAGTGTTCTTTTTCTTATCATCAGTGGATCATTATACAGTACGAAGTAGGTAAGGGAACTTTAAGTGTTAATTAAACCGGTGACTATTGCTTCTATACTTAGTGACGGTGCCTTATCATTCATGCCTCTGTGCCATATGCGTGCCTTTGGAGATCTGATTATCTAAAATATTTGCATTTAATATCTCTAGTTCTTACATGTTTGTTTTGTGAAGTTAATAGGATTGCATTTGTTGATAAAAATATGTTGCCTTATCTATAATATTGTCAAGGTGAAATCAGAGTAACCGGGAATGGAGACATATCTGGTAGTGTTGTGTGATGCAAGCACAAGGGACGTAGATTTCCTTGTTGCCATGGACAGGGTTTGCTCCGAGATCAGAATGTCACATGTAGACATAGCCTGAGCTCATTTGCTGTAAATATATTGCACAGTGAGAATTGTAAATATGGATGGTTTTATGCACTTTAAATATTTACCTGGTCGGAAAGTGGCTCAGATAAATGATGCCAGTTATAAAAGTAAAGCTTCACGGTTTATGCAGCTCGCTTATTGTATTGTATCTTTATAGACTGCTTGTGCCGATGCTAACTTTGTATTTTGGACTTTTATTGGATATTCCTGTCCTGTTATTTTTAAGAAGTTAAATTGAAGCACCTTTTCTATTCTTCTTAATTTATTATAATAATGAAATAAGTTAAGTTTGGATTATATTTCTAGTTCACATTTGTGACCAGTTTCACCAGACCCTAAATTCTGCATATACTGTGGTCCATGTACTAAGTGCATTTTTATTTTTCTAACCAAATATCATTCAGTGTTTGCGGCCAAGGATCTACAGTTAAAATTGCCATAATCTTTTTTTATTATTACCTAGTTCTCATGCACTAGGCTGCACATTACGCTGACTTCAAAGCCGGCCAGTAAATGTCCTACATGCAGAAGCTTCCTCCCTTGGTTGTGTCATCATTCAAATATATTGCCCATAACCCCCTCTGCCCACTGGTTCTTAGCTATGTTACCTGTTTATATATTATTTCATGTGTGCTTGCACTGCATGTATTATGTGCTACGGTGTGCGTTAATATTTAGCCATTAATAGGTTGTCTTTATATATCCATATAAGTGGTCTGCACCCATTGGTCACTAACTCTTGTGGAACCTTCATGCCATGCACCTGCACTTTGTCGCTGCATACCATGACAATGGGCAGCTATAATGACATAGTGGGATGTGACATTTCTAAACTGCTACAAAGACTTTTGATGTTAATGTGTTCAGGGAATTTGACTGAAAGTAGTAGATTGTTTGTTGGCATCACTGATCTTCTCTGTAGTGTTTTGCTGTATATGTATGTATGTATGTATGTATATATATATATATATATATATATATATATATTATATTTCAGAACTCCGCTGTGACATCAATCACTGTTGTTCAGATGTGGAGTGATTGAGTTATTGGCTGAACCTTTTGCTTCATGATAAAACTTCCAGGATGGCTTAGGGAAACTGTCATCAGCCTTTTGGCCATCAAATTGCCGACATTGGGCTGTAGGACACTATTCATGCTCTTGACAAAATCGCCAGGTTGCACTTTTGCAGAGTAACACGTTTAATAACGGCATGTGCTGTATGCAAATAGCATAACTGGATTTATCGGGGCGGTGCAGCAGCGTTGCAGAGTCACTGAGCTAGCGCTGTAAGCAAGCCTATTCCTCGTCAAATGACCACCCCTTCTCTGTTGACATCAGAGCTAGCGGCTCTGAAATCCCGCAGAGGTATAACTCCATGACTTTGCAGCACCTCCTCAATGACTGCAGGTATTCTGAAGTCGATTTGAAGAGCTTTTATATTATAAACCCCATATAAATCACCCTCATTTAAAAACTGCACCCCTCAAAATATTCAAAACTTTTTATAAGTTTAATACTTTAGGAGTTTAAAAAAAATTAATGCAAAGTGGAGGGGAAATGTAAAAAAAAAATAACTTTTTTGTAGATATTCAATTTGAATCCATTTTTTTTTTTTTTTTGTAACACAGCAAGAGTTAACAGAGAACTGCAAATCAATCTTTATTACTCAGATTCCTTGGGTTTTAGACATATCCCACGTGTCCCAAGTGTGCTACTTGACTGCCACACAGGCCTCAGAAGCGAAGAATCACCTTGTGTATTTTTGCTCCCCTTTTTTTTATTGGGTTGTTTTCCAGGCACCATTATAGGTTTGCTGAGGTCTTGTGGTCCAAAACATAAGGAACACCCCCAAAAAGTCCCCATTTTGGGAAACTACACCCTCAAGGAATTTATCTAGGGGTGTAGTGAGCATTTTGACCTCACATGTGTTTCATAGATTTTATTAGAATTGGGCAGTGGAAATAGAAAATTATATTTTTACCAATAGCATGCAGTTATCTCAAATTTAGCCTTTACATTTTTAATTTTCACAAGGGGTAATGGAAGAAAAAACACCCCATAATCTGTTATGCAATTTTTACTGGGTACGGCAATACCCCATATAAGCTTATAAACTGCTTTTTTAGCACATGGCAAGGCTCAGTAAGGAAGAGGCGCCATTTGACTTTTGCTTGATTCGTTTCTAGGCGCCATGTAATATTTGCAGAGCCCCTGGCTTCCATAGATGGCAGACTGGAGTCCATTGTTAGGCCTCTGGTTGAAAACAACCATTGATACCCCCGCGATCGCGTCGCGGGGGAGCAATGGGCTGAAAACCACTTAGAAGCTGTGGTCTTTATTTACCACGGCATCTAAGGGATTAAATGTCTGAGATTGAGCTAGCTCCGATCCTGGCTATTACAGCAGAGCGTCCGCTCACAGCTGTAATATACAGTTGACACCCACAGGTGATGGAGTGGGCTCAGCTTCCGAGCCCGCACTATCACCGTGCCGTAGCTTTGTGGCGATTTGCGGGAAGAACTTACTGACCGCACCATAACAGTAAAAAGAGCCACCTGATGATTTTAACAAGGGCACGTTTGGAGTAGTGTTTAACCCCTTCCCGCAAAATGACGGGTCTTGTACGTCGACATAACAAGCAGCTTCCTGCAATCTGACTTACCAGAACCGTCATGAAGATGAAGCGGGCACAGGAGCTGTGCGTGCTTCATCTTCAGCAGGTGACAGCTGTAATATATAGCTGACATCCTTCTGCAATGGCAGTCGATGGCAGTTACCGCCGATCACTGCCGTTTAACCCATTAAATGCAACGGTCAATGGTGTCTGCCGCATTGAAGTGGTTGACAGAGGGAGGGGCTATCAACAACTAAACATTGTTTATAAAGGGAAAACTGTTGTATTGAGTGATGATTGTTTACCTAAGAAATTAAATGCTTAGCCAAGGAATTATCTAAAATCATTCTAGTACGCTAGCTGCATATGTGTAGTAGAGAAATATCTTCTCGTGCATTTACACGGCGGATAGTGTTTGAATTGGGGTAAGTTAGCTGGATATACGTAGAAGGGATTACTTTTAGGATAAATAAATAAAAATTCAAGTAGGACTGCAGTTAACTTCAGTTTCCAGGCGCCTACATGTAGAGTTCTATGAAGCTGACATATGTGGAGTTGTTTGGCATGGTACTGTACTCAGACTAGAGAGTAGGTGTTCATTGTTATTTATTGAAGATTTTTTTATACTAGATTAACAAATAGTGGCTCTACAGGTAAAACATGATGACTGTGTGGAGCCAATTTAGTCCCCGGTCTATTACATTCATGTATAGCCGTATGCACTGGAATTTGGAGCTCTGTGTTAAAGCAAATTTAAAAAAAGGGCTCCGACTGCTATTAAGTTATATAAAGAAATTAATCAGAGCAGAATTTTGAACCTGATTAGATAACATATGGTGTTCAAGGCTGGATATTCACTTTATGTCTATACTTGCAACTTGCTGAAGATTTAATGGATTCTACACTTTAAATAATACAAAGGACAAAATAAATAAAATAGATTTCTATGAATCACTCTGCAAAATTATTCCAATAGAAGGTAATTTAAGAAAGTTGGCATTGAATCTATTTCTTCTACATACAATTGACACATTGGCAATTTGAAAAATAAAAATTGCTGTAACAATTACACATTTATGAATACATGAAAAGTATTTAACCCCCTCAGTGTTTTGTTGCTAAACACAAATAGATTATTTTGTTTGGGGGGGGGGGGGGTTTGATTACACAACATTTCTACCACTTTGAAGGTGCAAAATATATTTTACTGTGACAAACAATAATTAAGACAAAAAACAGAACATTAATGTTCATAAGGGTTCACCCCTTCAATACCTAGTGGAGCCACAATTTGCTGGAATTACAGATGTAAGTCTCTTGGAGAATGTCTCCATTATCTTAGCACATCTAGACACTGGGATTATTTTTCCCATTCTTCCAATCAAAACTGTTCCAGCTCCTTCATGTTAGTTGGGTTGTGTTGGTGTACACCTGTAAAGGATTTGCCAGACACAGCTTCTGTGTCGACGCCCGTGGTTAATCAGCCTGCATCTGTTCCTAAGTCTGCTAGAGTGACTTGATCTGCTACCACTCAGGCTGGTAGGCTGAGGAGTGGGAGAACCTATCACAGCCTGGTCAGACGGTTCTAGCTCCCGCCCTTGGTCTATTTATGCCTTCATTTGCTGCTTGTCCTTTGCCTGTGATTCTCTTGTTTCCTGGCTCTGCTGTTCCTGCTTTTTTCCATTGACCTCGGCTTCATATTGACCCTGGCTTGACTGACTGTTCTCCTGCTCTGCTTTTGCTACCACGTACTCTCCTGGTTTGACTCGGCTCGTTCACCACTCCTGTTGCTCACGGTGTTGCCGTGGGCAACTGCCCCACTTCCTTTTGCTTCTGTGTACCCTCGTCTTGTGTTGTCTGTCGTGCACTTATTGAGCGTAGGGACCGTTTCCCAGTTGTACGCCGTCGCCTAGGAGGGGCCGTGCAAGTAGGCAGGGACTGAGTGGCGGGTAGATTAGTGTTCACCTGTCCGTCTCCCTACCCCGACATTACAACACTAGTCTTCAAGTCATGCCACAAAATGTCAATTGGATTGAGGTCTGGGTATTGACTCGGCCAAGACATTCAAATGTTTCTTCTTAAACTGCTCTAGTGTAGTTTTAGCAGTAAGTTTAGGGTCATTGTCCTGCTGTAGGGCGAACCTCCATCGCAGTCTCAAATCTCTGGCAGACTCAAACATGTTTTCTTTAAGAATTGCCCTGTATTTACTGCCATCCATCTTTCCTTTAATCCCAACCAGTTTTTCAGTCCCTTTCGATGAAAAGCATCCCAGAGTATTATGCTGCCACCACCATGCTTCACTGTGGGAATAGTGTTCTTGGGGTGATAGGAAGTGTTTTGAGTTTGCGCCACACATAGCGTTTCCCATAATGGCCAAAAAGTTCAATATTCGTCTCATCTGACCAGAAAACCTTCTTCCATGTGTTTGCGGAGTCTGTCACATACTGTCTGGAGGACTTAAAATGTGTTTTCTTAAGTTTTTCTTTTCTGGACACTTGCATAATGCCCTACTCTGTGGGGTGTACGGCTTATAGTGGTCCTATGGACAGATACTTGCTTCCATCTCTCCTGTAGATCGTTGGAGTTCCTTCAGTGTCATCATTGGTGTCTTTGTTGAATTTCTGATTCGCTCTTTGCCCGGTCTGTGAGTTTTGGTGGGCGGTCTTGTCTTGTCAGGTTTGTAGTTGTGCCATATTCTTTCCGTTTTGTTATAAGGGATTTAATGGTGCTGTGTGAAATGTTTAAAGTTTGGGATATTTTTAGATAACACAACCTTTATCTATACTTCTCCACAACTTGGAGAGCTCCTTGGCCTTCATGTTGCGTGTTTGGTGATGTTGCAGACTCGGGGACCTTTCCGAACAGGTGTATTTATACTGACAGCATGTGACAAATCATGTGACACCTTGATTACAGACAGGGAGACAATATTCAACTATTTATGTGACTTCTGAAGTTAATTTGCTTGACCAGACCTTATGTAGGAGTTTCATAGCAAAGGGTGAGTACATATACACTCACACAGTATTTTTTTTTCCATTTCACTGTAACAATTTTGACTATTTTGTCAGGTCTATTAAATGAAATCAAATTTAAAATTCATTTTAATTGCCGGTTGTAATGCAACAAAACTGGAAAAATACCGGCGGCGCAGGGGAGGGGGAGGGGTGTTTAATACCTTTGCAAGGCACTGTATAAGTCAGTGTAAAATGCCCACATAGAAATATAAAATATCCAAGTCATAGATACAAAAAGTTATTCTCTCCAGATCATTATATGTTAATGGTAAGTTGGAAAGGTTAAGCACAAATGCCATGTCCAACCTGCTGTGCAGCAGATGCTCAAAAGAACTTTTGACCTTAAAAGAACTGAGCCACCTGTACATGACATGCCTAACAAACCTACAGTATCTAAAAAGCTTAACAAGAACCTTTATAATTAAATGTATTCAGACACAAGTAACATATTTCTCAGTTTTGTGTGATAAACTTTCTAAGCAAAGAACACTGGAGTATTATAAAATAATTTTCTGTGCTTCAAGCATTGGAGAAATTTTATGTAGTTAATGTACTGTAATACCAGATATGCATCGCAAAGTATATTATATTCTTTCTTGGGTCCAACGTGTCTACATATCTATAAGAGTGACTAGAAGATTATTGATATTTCTTTGCCTACCTCACCGTAGCTGATCAAACCTTATATATAGTAGGTGCAATATGACACATTCAGCCACATTTTTTGTCTAGCAGTGCTGTTGCTTTTAGTGATATACTAAGAAGGTCATATATGTTGTTGTGTATGTTGTTTCTGTAAATATATGGTTTTTTTCTGGTTGGTCTGAGCGCCATTCTTTCCCAACATCCACATTGTCATTTGTTAGTGGTAATTTAATGCCGGTCAGACAGGCAGTTGACACTAGGTCTCTATTAGACATT
This sequence comes from Rhinoderma darwinii, assembly GCF_050947455.1. NCBI lineage: Eukaryota > Metazoa > Chordata > Amphibia > Anura > Rhinodermatidae > Rhinoderma > Rhinoderma darwinii. The sequence goes on from NC_134688.1 coordinate 172,691,055, forward strand.
CTCATTTCTCTCTGGCCGACACACACACTTACTGTATATACATACACACAGATAGATATTAATAGTAATTGGGAATAAGGGAGTGATCACTACCTAGTTGAAGCATAATTTCACTGGAAGCAGTACCATGGCCTTCATAGAAAGATTATTTTTCGTTAATAGATGAGAAATGAAGCCATCCTATTTAAAGATTCAGTGTCAGGATTTAATTAAGAAGACAACCTTCAAAGATTCTCATTCACTGCTAATTAATTTCTCTCTTTCTTATCTGGAAAATCAATAGTGTTTAGCTTTTGATAGCATCATCAAAAATTAGCAATGTTTATCTGCATGTTTTAGTGGAGTAAGGCATGGTTGGATATTTTACAGTATTAATGGAATTTAACAAACTGTTTGTATATCCTAAAACTGCAATTAAATGCTGGTTAATCTGAAATGTGGGACACCAAACCCCGTCTTGTTGCACCAGTCACTGACCTGCTGCATTCTATGGTCATATTGCTAGGTCATATTGCTACTATAATATGGGAAACTTGATGAACTAAAAATACCAGAATCCACCAGCTGCATGAAACCTAAGTTTAGTGTCCCACGTTCTTCAATTCTAATAACCATCAAATGGAGCAGTGAGTGGTGCAAAATAGGGGTTATGGTGCCCAATGAGTTAATTGCAGCCTAAAATCTGAGATAACGTAGTAAATGGTTTAAATAAACAAGTATATACCATGAGTAACTTGGTAACTGCCGGTTGTCCATTCTTATACAAAGGTCAAAATAGGCAAGAACTGTAAGGCTTCGTTCACATCTGCGTCGGCCTTTCGTTCATGGGTTCTGTTAGACCTTCCCGTCAGGGGAACCCATGAACGGAAACCATGGGCAGAAACAATAGTATAGTCGACTACATTATTGATGAACTGCATGTTGGAAACATTTCTTAGATACACACAGAATTTGCCAATTTGAACTTGCAGTATTTGCTGTGTGATGTGCACATCTCATTAGAGAAATGTACGGTATTAGCTCTTTAAAGTTTTATGTTTTTATAATTTATATGTAATATTGATATTATATATTAGCGCTTGTTCTAGGACACTTAATAAATGTTACCATTTTCTGAAAGCTACCCCTTAATGTATTCTCTGTATGTTTACTTTTTAGCATTTGCAATGCCTCTTTGATTCTAAGGCAAGACTCTCACAGTGCGGTTTTGGCGCCGTTTTTCATGCATTTTGCTGTCTTTTCAAGGCAGTGAAAGAAAAAACATGCATACAGGACTCATACTTCCCTGTTTAGATCCAATTCTGGTTGTGGCTAAAACATAGACCCCTAACAACTGCATAAGGCTGGATTCACACATGTTTTTTAATGCATATTTTCTTAAGCCGAAGCCAGAAATAGAATCACACACAGATTTATTTTCTGCCAATTTAAACTGCATCAAAAACCACTTCTAAGAACGCCAGCATTTTGTAAAATGTAAAATAGTTTTTTCTGGCATTTCTAGTTCATTTTCTTTTTGTTCATACTTTTAGAACTATAGAGAAGCCTATGGGAAAAATGCCTGGAAAAATGAGATACCCAGAGCACGCTTAGTTTCTAAATAAACAGCACTAGCCACAAAATTGCCTCAAAAACACCACAAACCAAAACGCAGTTGTATGTAGGGCACTTTATAATTTACTGTAGGCTATTTAACATCTGTCCGAAAACGCATTAAAAAAATTCAGTTTAAAACACCATGAATAACGCAGCAAAAACTTGTGTGTGAATCCAGCCTAAGGCCTTATTCACACGAACGTGTAATACGTCCGTGTGACGGCCGTTAAAATAACGGCTGTCACACAGACCTATGTAATTCACTGGGGCCATTCACACGGCCATTGTTTCAAGGGTCTGTGTGAAGGGTCTGTTTAAATTTAGGACATGTCCTATTTTTCACGCGTCCCTCCATATACTCTAGTCTATGGGGGATGCGTAATAACACATCCCGCAGGGGTGCAGTACGGATGCACCTCGGACGTGATAAACTGCAATTTTTGACGTCCAAGGTTTCATACGCTTGTGTGAATCTAGCCTAAAGGAAAGACTGATATGACTCTTTTCTTTTGTATCCACTCCTGCATTTATCTTATGTGTATCTGATGTGTATCTTTGTCACATGCAAAAATTGCATGTGTAAGGAATACGCATTAGATAAATGTGGCCAAACCTGCTGATTTCCAGGGATCGGCCAACTATCTAAAGTGTATGGTGGTCTCCTGAGTCTTCACTGACTGCAGATGTTGGTGAAAAGAAGGATTGGGCATATTAAATTTCAATATGCTTAATCCTTTATTCCCCTCTCACCACCAAAAAAAATGTACACTTGGCATGTTAATGGTGCAGTTGGGATGAATAGCTGTCGGCTGAACAAGTGTTCGGCCGACAGCTATCTATTTGGCCAGCAGACCTGGATCACACGGGCAGTTTTAAAGCAGTTAATGTTGCAGTTCTTGGCTCTGTTTTTTAAGCCAAAGCCAGATGTGGATCCAAAAGGAAGGAAAGATATAAAGAAAAGACTGATGCATCTTTTTCTTTTATGTTCACTCCTGTGTTTGATTTGCAAAACGGATCCAAAAACCGTTACAAAAACTGCTTAAAAAAAGCGTTTGTGATCACGGCCTTAGAGCTGCTTCATTACCCGTCTCACTATGGTGTTGACTATCAGCACTGACACACAATAGGGAAGTGTTGTTTGTTCATATTAAAATAAAAGAAGCCGTTATTATATGAACATGTGTAGTAACAGATGTCAGAATCTATTAAAATATAAAGAGAGGATTTCTTTTGCTGATTGTTTTCTATATTTAAAGAAGAAATCACAAGAATATGAAAACCAAAAGACAGATTTCTTTAAATGTCTCTTTTGGAAGATTTTCTTGGCTTGGAAAATGACTATAGTTCACACCTGCACATTTCATTTCATGGTCTTATCATATGTTAAATGAATCAATGCTTCTCAGTCACATTCAGTATACAACTAAGGAGAAAATGTAGATCAAATGTAAACAATCATCAGCCAACTTGTATTTAATCTATATCGGGGGCCAAGTATCGGTTATAAGGTAATTACTTTATATGAATACATAACCATATGTTATGCATACAAACCAGGGGCATAGCTAGAGGCTCATGGGCCCCGATGCAAAAATTCTTACTGGGCCCCCCCCCCCGCAAACTTCTCATGGCCGACGGTCCGCAGCTTTCAGCTGCATCGCTGGGTCTCCTAAGTGACCCAACAATGCAGCACTAGCAGCCGGGGCGTCACTAAGGCTGGGTTCACACACCCTATTTACGGACGTAATTCGGGCGTTTTAGCACTGAATTACATCCGAAAATGCGGCTCAAAAGCGTTGGCAAACATCTGCCCATTCATTTGAATGGGTCTTACGATGTTCTGTGTCGGTCTTTTTTTTTTACGCGCCGCTGTCAAAACGCGGCGCGTAAAAAAGACGCCCGCGTCAAAGAAGTGCCTGTCACTTCTTCAGACGTAAATGGAGCCGTTTTCCATGGACTCCATAGAAAAACAGCTCCAATTACGTCCGTAATGGACACAGCAAAAGACGCCTGCACATGCCATTACGGCTGAAATTATGGTGCTGTTTTCTCCTGAAAACAGCACCGTAATTTCAGCCGTAACGGACGCTGCCGTTTGGACATACCCTCAGGGCTTAAAATGTCAGGGAAATAGCCCCAATACATGTGTGTCCGCCCCCAAAAAAGTGTGTATATGAGACAGCATAGCATATCTATAGCACTACGACCCTATAAACTATGGATAGGATTAGATACAGTGGCTCAGCAGACAGTATCACACATGATAGGATTAGATATAGTGGCTGAGCAGACAGTATCACACATGATAGGATTAGATACAGTGGCTGGGCAGACAGTATCACACATGATAGGATTAGATACAGTGGCTGAGCAGACAGTATCACACATGATAGGATTAGATACAGTGGCCCAGCAGACAGTATCACACATGATAGGATTAGATACAGTGGCTCAGCAGACAGTACCACACATGATAGGATTAGATACAGTGGCTCAGAAGGCAGTATCACACATGATAGGATTAGATACAGTGGCTCAGCAGACAGTATCACACATGATGGGATTAGATATAGGGCCCAGCAGACAGTATCACACATGATAGGATTAGATACAGGGTCCAGCAGACAGTATCACACATGATTGGATTAGATACAGGGCCCAGCTCGCTGACATTGCGGCTCCAGCGCTGGAACCAGGATTGGTAAGAATAATAATTTTGCTTCTTTATGTGTTACTGATTATTTTTGTGTGTTTGTGTTTTTTTTACAGGTTCGGTTGTTGGACTTCGGATTCGAGGACTTCAATGACGGTGTTTTTTTTATTCTCAATAAAATGATTGAGGGTTGTGTTTTTTTATCTCAATTAAATATTTTTTCTATGTGCTTGTATCTTTTTAAACTTTATTATCACCGCATTAGTAATGGCCGCTGGCTGATTGACAACCTCCATTACTAAGGCGGGGCTTAATGTTAGCCGATGCAGAGGCTACACTAACCCCCATTATTACCCCGGTACCCACCGCCACCAGGAGCACTGGGAAGAGCCGGGTACGAACCAGTACCCGACCATCTGTAGTGACGGGCAGGCACCGGGGTGGCCGCAGGCTGGTAGTATTAGGCTGGGAAAGGCCAAAAACAGTGGCCCTTCCCACCCTTGTAATGCTGCCTGCTGCTGCTGTGTTGCATCTGGCTGGTTATGAAAATTGGGGGGGACCCCACATCGTTCTTTCCAATTATTTTTTATTTTTTTAAATGACGTGGGGTCCCCCCCATTTTTCATAACCAGCCAGATACAATAAAGCAGCAGCAGGCAGCATCACCAGGGTAGGAAGGGCCACTGTTTTTGGCCTTTCCCCTACTGATAATACCAGCCTGCGGCCACCCCAGTGGCCGACCATCACTACAGATGGTCAAGTACTGGATCGTACCCGGCTCTTCCCAGCACCCCTGGTGGCGGTGGGTACCGGGATAATAAAGGGGGTTAGTGTTAGCCTCTGCACCGGCTAACACTAAGCCCCGCCTTAGCAATGGATGCTGTCAATCAGCCGGCGGCCATTACTAAGGCGGTAGTAATATAGTTTAAAAAAAAACACAAAGACATAGTAAAAATATTTTATTGAAATAAAAAAAAAAACACAACCCTCATTAACCATTTTTTTGATAATAAAAAAAAAGCCGTCATCGAAGTAGTCCTGGAATCCGCCGTAGTCCAACGACCGAACCTGTAAGAAAACACACAAAAAATGATTAGTAACACGTGTGTTAGGCTTAGATACAGGGCCCATGTGTGATACTGTCTGTGGGACCCTGTATCTAAGCCTACCACAACGTAGGCTTAGATACAGGGTCCAGCAGACAGTAATCTTATACAGTATAAGATTACTGTGTGCTGGGGCCCTGTATCTAAACCGACAGTGTGGTAGGCTTAGATACAGGGTCCCACAGACAGGATCACACATGGGCCATGTATCTAAGCCTACCATGTGATTGTCTTAGATACAGGGCCCAGCAAACAGGATCACACAATCTGTGATCCTGTCTCATGGGCCCTCTAAGCCTGCTACATCGTAGGCTTAAAGGGGTTGTCCAGTCCCTAAACATTGATGGCCTTTCCTCAGGATAGGCCATGAATAGCTGATGTGTCTGTGTCCGACTCCCGGGACTTTCCTGGTTCCGGATCGCAGCGGAGGTCCTGACGTCACAGCGCTATGCGCCGCGCACAACATCGAAAGGACAGAACTTCCGCCGCGGCTGAAGAGGAAGGTAAGATTAGTTGCCCTGACTGGCGGTGTCCGACTCCCGGGACCCGCCAATCAGCTGTTTTGAAGGGGCCGCAGCACTCGTACGAGAGCAGCTTCCCCTTCATTTCACTACTCGCTCACACTGTGAATCGCCGACACCGATTCATAGTGTGACCGGAATGAAGGGGAGCAGCTCTCGTACGAGTGCTGTGGCCCCTTCAAAACAGCTGATTGGCGGGTCCCGGGAGTCGGACCCCGCCAGTCAGGGCAACTAATCTTACCTTCCTCTTCAGCCGCGGCAGAAGTTCTGTCCTCTCGATGTTGTGCGCGGTACATAGCGCTGTGACGTCAGGACCTCCGCTGCGATCCGGAACCAGGAAGGTAAGGTCAGTCTGTTACTATAGTAACAGGGGCCCGCGGCCCGAGTTACTATAGTAACTTTTTATTGATGTGGTGCGGGGGGCTGTGGGCCCCCCTGGCTTCGGGGCCCGGTCGCAATTGCGACCCCTATAGCTACGCCAGTGTAGATATGAGATAAATAGATAGATAGATAGATAGATAGATAGATATGAGATAGATAGATATGAGATAGATAGATATGAGATAGATAGATATGAGATAGATAGATATGAGATAGATAGATAGATAGATAGATAGATAGATAGATAGATAGATAGATAGATAGATAGATAGATAGATAGATATGAGATAGATAGATATGAGATTGATAGATATGAGATAGATAGATATGAGATAGATAGATATGAGGTAGGTAGATATGAGATAGATAGATATGAGATAGATAGATAGATAGATAGATAGATATGAGATAGATAGATATGAGATAGATAGATAGATATGAGATAGATAGATAGATAGATATGAGATAGATAGATAGATATGAGATAGATAGATATGAGATAGATAGATATGAGGTAGGTAGATATGAGATAGATAGATATGAGATAGATAGATAGATAGATAGATAGATAGATAGATAGATAGATATGAGATAGATAGATATGAGATAGATAGATAGATATGAGATAGATAGATAGATATGAGATAGATAGATAGATATGAGATAGATAGATAGATAGATAGATAGATAGATAGATAGATAGATAGATAGATAGATATGAGATATATAGATAGATATGAGATATATATATATGAGATAGATAGATAGATAGATACTTTGTCTGTTCTGCTAAACTGTCAGCCCTGAGTTGTGACTGCTCAGCATGACAGACACACACACACACACACACACACACACACACACACACACACACACACACAGTGAAGGGGTTAAGAGCTGGATTACTAGTTGCTACTTACATCTGCTGTGGGGTCAGAGAGCAGCTGGTACTGCAGGGGAGCAGCAGACACGCACACCATCTTCTTGCTGTAGCCATTCCTTTCCCTCTGAACAGGTCACGAGGAAGAGGGAAACAGCAAGAAGTGAGCTGATTGGGTGGACAGTACAGTGGGCAGGGCTGGGTCTCATAAGATGAGTGGATTCATCTATCATTCATTTGGCACCGTCTTGTTCCCCCTCCACGCAATGACTCTCTGACAGCTGAGCAGCCACCAATGCTTTAAGCTACATTACTGGCTCTCTTTTGTACCACAGCAGGGACCCAGCAATGTAGAGCAATCATTGCAGCGCTAGTGTGGTGAGGGGGGCCTGTGGGCCCCCCTAGCTACGGGGCCCGGTCGCAGTTGCGACCGCTGCGACCCCTATAGCTACGCCACTGATACAAACTAATGTGCTGAGCCTTGCCTGGCACCCAATGTCAACATTTATCTATATATCCTGCCAAAAATACAACTTGATCTATGCCTGGTGCCAAATGTTATATTCAGAAACTCTCCTGGTGTCATCGTACATACCGACCCATAAGGATATGTGCACACGCCCTATTAACGGACGTAATTCGGGCGTTTTACGCCTCAAATTACGTCCGAAAATACGGCTCCAAAGCGTTAGCAAACATCTGCCCATTCATTTGAATGGGTTTTACGATGTACTGTGCCGACGGGCTTTATTTTTATGCGCCGCTGTCAAAAGACGGCGCGTAAAAAAGACGCCCGCGTCAAAGAAGTGCATGTCACTTCTTGAGACGTAATTGGAGCCGTTTTTCATTGACTCCATAGAAAAACAGCTCCAATTATGTCCGTAATGGACGCTGCGAAAAACACCTGCACATGCCATTACGTCTGAAATTCAGGAGCTGTTTTCGCCTGAAAACAGCTCCGTAATTTCAGGCGTATCGGATGTGTACGTGTGAACATACCCTTACTATTGCTAAGACTAATAACTATAGCTATATTTGAAGTTTATGTTAAAATATTTTTTCTTTAAGGCTGGAAAATAGGGCTACAATACGTCGGCAAACATCTGCCCATTCATTTGAATGGGTTTGCCGACGTACTGTGCCGACGACCTGTCATTTACGCGTCGTCGTTTGACAGCTGTCAAACGACGACGCGTAAAAATACAGCCTCGTCAAAAGAAGTGCAGGACACTTCTTTCAGACGTAATTTGAGCCGTTCTTCATTGAACTCAATGAAGCACAGCTCAAGATTTACGGCTGTCAGAGAAGCCTCGCAAAATGCGAGGAGGAGCATTTACGTCTGAAACGAGGCAGCTGTTTTCTCCTGAAAACAGTCTGTCTTTTCAGACGTAAAAGCCTCTCATCGTGTGCACATACCCTTATTCCTATTAAATCTAAATACCTTAAAGTCTTGTTCACAGGTTATTGCAGGCAGAAAAATCTGCCTCAAAATTCCTTCAGGATTTTGACCTGCCGGCAGAACATTTGCGGTGTTTTTCGCTGCGTTTTTTTGCCCGCGGACATTGAGTGCCACGGGCAAAAACCACCGTGAACAACGCGATCTCTGCCTCCCATTGATGTCAATGGGAAGTCAGAGACGGAAACTCCCGAAGAAAGGGCATGTCACTCCTTTTTCCTGCGACCGTTTTTTAAACCAATCAATGGGAGGCGATTGCGGGCACTGTTTCTGAAGCCGTTTCTTCATCAAAAACAGCGCCAAAATACTCCATGTGAACATACCCTAATAGTTGTTTTCTGCCTTTGACAACATTATAAATATACAGTCATGAACTAAAAGTTTCCTGTGCCACACTCCGTTGTCATTTTATTTTCCTCATACAAAGTGTGTTATACAGTGTATACTACTAATATATTAAGTTTTCATGTTCAGTCATACGTAGATTAAAGGAGTTGAATTGTATAATGGAAAGGGTAGCATGCACCTTTTTATTGCTGGGGTCTTGAGTATTTAGTGGCCCATTCATTCTTCAATAACAGCTGATCACTATGAATCCCAGCAGTGGAGCCCCCTGTTATTATCATCATCGGGGAAGAGGCTGCTGAACAGGTGAACAGATTGAACTGCAGGAGTGGCGTTGGGTGTCATACAGTTGTCACAGCTGAACAGGCTGCTGAACAGGTGAACAAATAGCTCTGCACGACTTTCAAATATATTTTGTGATTCAATTTATTATCATTTTTAAGATCTCTGCTTGTGGTCAGTGATTTGAAACATTCTTGTGCACTTTCATGGTCTGAAAATCGTGCTGCTTACAAAGCTGCAGTTTGTTACAATGTATCAGTATAGGTGAATACTAGAAGCCTAGAGTCCAAGACAAAATAAAGATTTGTGCTGCTGCTATAACCTTATGGAGGGTTTTCTATCTCTTGACTGATACATTGAAATAAACCCAGCAGCTAAGTGAGCAGAAAGAAGAAGAAAAGTGTACCACAGTATGTTTCCATTTTTAAGAAAGCATGGTGTTAGGAAAAGCCAGATAGCTATAGAAGAAAATTGTCTTGTAATTTGGATAGAACTGAACAGTATTTTCACATAACTGTGGCATGAATATAAATTACCGTAACTGGAAAATGTATTTAGATGAAAATGAATACCATGTCATGTGGAAAATTCACCTTGGCCTGTGTTCAATGTCATAAGACCATGACTATTGCTTTCTGCTCCTGCAATTTTATTTAACATTAATAAATCTATATCAGCTTTAAATCTTATATTTGATGTGCAAGTACTAGATTTTTTTTTCCCGTGTTATATGGATATCTTCACAAATGGCAGATTTGTTGGTGACATTTCTGCTGCTAAATTTATTTTCCATGCATGTAAACGCTTCTGTTTCTGCAGCATCTGCATGGATTTTTGCAAGCCTCGTCCAGCTGTATGGAAGCGTCGCAGACATTTCTGCGTGTGGACATATCCTTGCTTAGCGTCAGACTGGGGTTACTAGTGCCCAGCAGAGGAGATGATTCTGAGGGCCCACCCTACATCTATATAGAACATGTACATGTCCACTTTTAATTTAATCATAGTCCTTGTTGTTATTATTTTATACACAGGACGTATAATCAAGACGGTCCAATAGATAATTTGTGAATCATCCCATAAGAAATAGACCTTAGTGGCAAGTGACTGGCTCCAAAGAGCTCCAAATGGGATTGTCTTATGCTGGACCTTTAAGGCCCATTATTGTGTTAGAGCCTCGGCCCAGCGGAGGATCTTCTTGTTCTTTGGTGGGCCCGTGCGACCCTGCCCTTACCTTGTAGTCCTAGTCCATAGCCAAGCACACACTTTGTGATAATTTGTTGCTTTCTCCTATGGGTTCTTTTTTCTCTTCTTTTCCTTTTCTCTTGTTGAAATTTTGGCAAAAAAGAGAATACAATCTTACTTTTTAACAGGTTGCCATTTCATAATAAGTGGTGATGTGCTGTAGGGTACACACAGGGCCGGCGTCAGCACCTGGCGAACCTGGGCAAGTGCCGGTGCCCACTCCACTTGGGGAGGCCTACTCGGCTGCCAGGTGCTGACACTGCTGTTGTCACAACATCACTGTCCATATATGGACAGTAATGTAAGAAGGAGAGGAGTCCCAGGCTGAGCGCTAGCGGCTCTGCTCTGGGACTCTGGGAAAGCCCCTGACATCCCTGTCCATATATGGACAGGGATGTCAGGACCAGATGAGTGTCCCAGCCTGGAGTAGATATAGGGGTGGCAACAGTCGCAAGACCCCCATTGCCACACAGTGCTGACCGCGCTGGTCCCACGTCCAACTGTGTCTGCGTCCACAGGAATCAGTTGGTTTGCTCCAGCATTCACTGTGTCGCGTGCGCCTCGGCGCAGGCAGGCGCGATGTAGTGACATCATCCCGCCTGTCTGTGCCGAGTCACTCACAGCACAGTTAGAGGAGGAGAAGGATCCTCCACACGTAGTGGGAACGGCAATAGGTAAGTAATTATGTTATTATTTTTCTATTAGGTACATATGGGGGCATTATACTGGGTATGGGAGGGGGGTCATAGTGTAGTTGCTGAGGGGGCGTTATACTGTATGGGACAGCTATGGGGGGCATTATAATGCATGGGGCAGCTATATACATATACATAGTAACATAATTAGTATGGCTGAAAAAAGACACATGTCCATCAAGTTCAACCAAGGGAAGGGGAAAATTTCTACACATAGGAGCTAATACTTTTTTGTTCTAGGAAATTATATAAACCCTTTTTTAAAGCCATCTACTGTCCCTGCTGTGACCAGCTCCTGCGGTAGGCTATTCCATAGATTCACAGTTCTCACAGTAAAAAAGGCTTGTCGCCTCTGCAGGTTGAACCTTTTTTTCTCCAGACGGAGGGAGTGCCCCCTTGTTTTTTGAGTGGGTTTTACATGGAACAGGATTTCACCATATTTTTTGTATGTGACATTAATATATTTCTATCAATTAATCATGTCCCCCTTAGTCGTCTTTTTTCAAGGCTAAATAGGTTTAATTCTTTTATTCTTTCCTCATAACTTAGATTCTCCATGCCCCTTATTAGCTTCGTTGCTCTTCTTTGTATTTTTTCCAACTCCAGGGCATCCTTTCTATGAACTGGTGCCCAGAACTGAACTGCATATTCTAGATGAGGCCTCACTAATGCTTTGTAAAGTGGCAATATTACATCCCTATCCCGCGAGTCTATGCCTCTTTTAATACACGACAATATCCTGCTGGCCTTTGAAGCAGCTGATTGACACTGCATGCTGTTATTTAGTTTTATGATTTACAAGTACACCCAGATCCTTCTCAACAAGTGAATCCCCCAGTGTAACTACCCCTAGGACATATGATGCATGCAGGTTGTTAGTACCCAGATGCATAACTTTACATTTATCTACATTAAGGGGGACATTATACTGCGTGGGGCATTATACTGTATGTGCCAGCTATGGAGGGCATTATACTGTATGGGGCAGCTATGGGGGGCATTATACTGTATGGGGGGCATTATTCTGTATGGGACAGCTATGGTGGGCATTATACTGTATGGTGCAGCTATTGGGGGCATTATACGGTATGGGGGCATTATATTATATGGGGCAGGTATGGGGGCATTATACTGTATGTGGCAGCTATGGGGGGCATTATACTGTATGGGACATTATACTGTATGGGGCAGCTATGGGGGCATTATACTGTATTGGGACATTATACTGTATGGGGCAGCTATGGGGGCATTATACTGTATGGGGCAGCTATGGGGGAATTATACTGTATGGAGCAGCTTTGGAGGGCATTATACTGTATGGGGGCATTATACTGTGTGTGGCAGCTATAGGGGCATTATACTGTATGATGGGCATTATACTGTATGGTGCAGCTATTGGGGGCATAATACGGTATGGGGGGCATTATATTATATGGGGCAGCTATGGGGGCATTATCCTGTATGGGACATTATACTGTATGGGGCAGCTATGGGGGCATTATACTGTATTGGGGCATTATACTGTATGGGGCAGCTATGGGGGAATTATACTGTATGGGGCAGCTATGGGGGAATTATACTGTATGGGGCAGCTATGGGGGACATTATACTGTATGGGGGCATTATACTTTGGAGGCAGCTTTGGAGGGCATTATACTGTATGGGGCATTATACTGTGTGTGGCAGCTATAGGGGCATTATACGGTGGGGGCAGCTATTGGGGCCATTATACCGTGGGTGGCAGCTATGGGGCATTATTCTGTGGGTGGCAGCTATGGGGCATTATTCTGTGGGGGGCAGCTATGGGGCATTACACTGTGGGGCAGCAACGGGGATCATTATACTTTGGTGGTCATCTATATTGGCATTATACTGTGTGGGGGGCAGCTATGGGGGCATTATGCTGTGTGGGGGCAGCTATGGTGGCACTATACTATGGTGGTCAGCTATGGGGGCATTATACTGTGTGGGGGGCAGTTATGGGGAGCATTATACTGTGGTGGTGGTCAGCTATGGGGGGGGCATCTTACTGTGGGGGGCAGCTACGGGGGGCATTATACTGTGGGGGGTAATTATACTGTGGGGGCATTCATGGGGTCTGTCGGACAAGGCAGCTGGGCATAGGCATGCGCAGGGGACTGGTGGTGTTGGGGGGGGGGGGTAGGGTGGCCCAAGCTGAATTCTTGCACCAGGACCCATGAGCCTCTAGCTAAGCCACTCCCAGGCAGAGTGCTAATAGTGCCCTGCCCGGGACTATGGCTCTGGGGTTGCCCCTGACAAGAATGTCCATATACACAGGGGCTGTGTGGCACTACCTGGGAAGAGGGGGCTGTGTGGCACTACCTGGGGTGTGACTGTGTGGCACTTTCTACAGAGGGCACTAAATTTATGGGGGTACAAACTGGGGGCCTAACTTCTATATGGGGCGAAAACAGGGCCTAACGTCTATATGGGGGCACAAAGTCACAATTTTTTGCATTTTCCTGTCGCCGTGCGTTCCCCCGCAAAGGGGCCCACTAAGTCTGTGTCGCCCAAGGGCCCACATAAACCTGGAGCCGGCCCTTTGTACACTATTAACTTGAACTGTTAGTTCACTCAATTTTGTCAGGATCTGCAACAATCAATGAGGTTGCCAATTATTCCCCCTGATTTCGGAGAGACAGTGATGAGACAAGTTTGATTTTCATCTTTCTGATTTTTTTTAGTTTGATCCTAAAATAAGTGGCTTCGAAGGTGTCTGTTTTCCATCTATCTTTCCCTCTTATTCCTCTATTGGAATAACATATACCTACAGTTGAGCTAATGCAGGGGTGTTGCTAGATTCTTAAAAGATCAGTGGCACAAGCCCTGAGACATGTATTTACCCCCCCACCCATAAAAAGAAATACATTTTTACATATATATCGGAGATCGCATATCTATAAGACTAAGGCTCCTATAGCTGCACCGCTGGATAGAATTGGATACATTGTCTCAGTATACATGATAGGCTTAGATAGATGGCCCCAAAAGATAGTATCACACATAATAGGCTTAGATACATGGCCCCAGCAGACAGTATCACACATGATAGGCTTAGATACATGGCCGCAGCAGACCGAATTGCACATGATAGACTTAGATACAGTGCCCCTGCAGAGAGTATCACACATGATAGGCTTAGATACATGGCCCCAGCAGACAGTATCACACATGATAGGCTTAGATACATGGCCCCAGCAGTAAGTATCCTTGTACTAACACATGTTCACCCTCAAAAAAAATGTGTGTGTGTGCGTGCATGTATGTGTGTATGTGTATATATATATATATATATAAAACTGTATATCTATAACACTACGACCCTATAGCTATGGATAGGATTCGATACGGCGGCTCAGTAGACAGTATCACACATGATTGGATTAGATACAGTGGCTCAGCAGACAGTATCGTGACCGCTGCACAATCACGCAATCACAACTGTTGCGACCCCTGTAGCGGCATTTGCCAGATCGTAACCGCTGCCCGGTCGCAATCACGACTGTTGCGACCCCTGTAGCGGCATGTGCCCGGGGATCCGGGGCACCAGGCCAAAAATACAGGGCTTGTGCCCCGGAGGTCCGGTGCTAGCGAAGCCCCTGAACTAATGTGAATATTGATGCAGGAAGTACACTCTCTCAGGTATCTTGGGTTTGAGTTTTCCCTTTACCTGCTGTTTTCTCCATTTAAAAGTAGTTATCCTGGTGACTATAAAATACAATACATCTTCATATAAGGGTCTGTTCACACCTCCATTAGCTCTTTTCCGTCAGACCTCAGTTTCTTTTTGCCGGTCAGAGTAGCGTAGCATTTTGCAGTATTGTATCCAGCAAAAAAACAAACTGATACCTGAAGGAAACATGACTGATCCCTTATTAAGCTATATTCACAGGACCATTAAAAACAGCTGTGTATTCACATGATCGTTTTTAATGGCCCGTGAATACTGGATATAAAAAAACAGCATGTGTTCTATTTTTGCCCATTTTCACGGCCTTATGGCCCCATAGAATTCAATGAATCAGTTTTTCGCGTCCGTTTTTGAGAAATCAATCCATGTGACAGCCTATAAAAACTGATCGGTCACAAGGGGACTCAATTGTATCCACGGAGACAATTGACAGTGCTCACAGCGCTGGCGAGGCAAGGGAACCTTTAGTTCCCTTCCCCGCCATTTAGCGTTTTTTTGAGATGCAGGCGCCGCAATGGCGTCATCGCGCCGCCTGCGTCATTCCACTGGAGACCAGGCCTGCGTCACTGAAAGAGTGTGGTGCTGGGACGGGGACAGATGAGTGTACAGGGGGCAGTGTGGTGCTAACTACAGGGGGCAGTGTGGCGCTAACTACAGGGGGCAGTGTGGTGCTAACTACAGGGGGCAGTGTGGTGCTAACTACAGGGGGCAGTGTGGGGATATATACATGGCTACTGAGTGGCACTATCTACATGGGTACTGTGTGGTACTATCTACATGGGCACTAAGATGCAGTATCTTCAGGGGGCAGTGTGTGGCATTTTCTACATGAGAACTGTGTGGCAATATCAACATGGCCACCTTGTGGCATCATCTACATGGGCACTTTGCGGCATCATCTACATGTGCACTGTTTGGCACTATCTACATGGACACTATGGCACTATCTACATTGGCAGACTGTGGCTATACCTACAGGGGGCACTGTGGCTCTATCTTCATGGGGAACTGTGAGGCAATTTCTACAGGGACATTGTGGCACTATCTACATTAGTACTGGGGCACTATCTACTTTGACATTATCATGTGACCTTCCTGTGGGTGTTTTTAGGGGTTGGGAGAAAAATAACACTGACAAATAAAATGCATCAGTTTTTTTACGGCTGTGAAAACCGGATGGCAAACAGATGACAAACAGCCGTTAAAAACAGTCAGACAGCTGGGAAATGGTTTAAAATTTGAAGACACACTGATGCAAAACGATCCGTTTTGTATGGCCGATTTTTTATTTTTTTTCCCACTGTAGTGTGACTGTATCCTTAAGCTGGGTGCACACCTGCATTTGTGTTTCTGTTTTCATGCTCCGGCAAAGAAGGGGAACAACGAAAATATTGGAAGCGCCGGTTCTGTTGTATGACGGACACCATCGCCGCCCAACGGAACCCATTGACTTTAATGGATTCCGTTGTGTTTCCGTCAGGGTGTCTGTGGTTTTATCTGGAAACAATAGCTCAACATGCTGTGCTTTTGCATCCGACCCCTAAGGTCTGCTCACATGTGCGTTGGACTCTCTTAAGTCAGTGGAGAAAAAACGGAACCATCACAAGTGATAGTGACGGATCATGACAGATCCATCCTGTAAAAATGAAAATCCTGATGCATGTGTGACATATTTCTTTTTTCTAGGGTTGCTGCACGCTAGGTTTTGGGACATGGATTCACAGTATCATATCTATTCTGATGCAACAGCAGGGTTGAGCGGAGTTTAGAAGGGTTGGGATTAGGGCTCTAACTACTAACATACAAAACTCTGCAAACTATTATATTGTGGACCTTTCCGTGGTCTATCCCTAAACATAATAAACAACTCCAAACCTTTATTCCTAGCCCACTCATTTTATAGATGACACCACAAATTTGCAGGCAAAAATAATTCTCCTGTCATCTGCCAAACCCTGATTTGTGTATTCGATTTTCATGGTGTAAAGCAGGGGTCTCAAACTCGGCCGGGTAAGTGGGCCACATATAGAAAAAATGGGAAGTTGACGGGCCGCATTACTTAAATTTGATACAATACAAAATTATTGTTAATCAATTAGTTATTTGAACTACTATAACACTATATTACTATAATAATAATACTACATTACTATAATAATACCGCTAGGTTTAAAATTTGAGATATTTCTCCACATGCTTATTTCAACAATCCAGTTTTCCAGTTTAAGTGTCGCGAAGTGCAGTCCGGCGGCTCAGTTAGCAGCGTTTGGCAGATACACATGTCAAGATTGGGCAGCCCCTTTTTAGATAGTGCCGCAGTACCCTCTGTGGATGCGGCCGCAGTGCCCTCTGTGGATGCTGCCGCTGTGCCTTCTGTGGATGCTGCCACAGTGCCCTCTGTAGATCCTGCCACAGAGTCCTCTGTAGATAATGCCACAGTGCCCTCTGTAGATAATGCAGCACACCCCAGATAATGCCACAGTGCCCTCTGTAGATAATGCCACAGTGCCCTCTGTAGATGCTGCCACAGTGCCCTCTGTAGATGCTGCCACAGTGCCCTCTGTAGATGCTGCCACAGTGCCCTCTGTAGATGCTGCCACAGTGCCCTCTGTAGATGATGCCACAGTGCCCTCTGTAGATGATGCCACAGTGCCCTCTGTAGATGATGCCACAGTGCCCTCTGTAGATGATGCCACAGTGCCCTCTGTAGATGATGCCACAGTGCCCTCTGTAGATGCTGCCACAGTGCCCTCTGTAGATGCTGCCACAGTGCCCTCTGTAGATGCTGCCACAGTGCCCTCTGTAGATGCTGCCGCAGTGCCCTCCGTAGATGCTGCCGCAGTGCCCTCTGTAGATGCTGCCGCAGTGCCCTCCGTAGATGCCGCAGTGCCCTCCGTAGATGCTGCCGCAGTGCCCTCCGTAGATGCTGCCGCAGTGCCCTCCGTAGATGCTGCCACAGTGCCCTCCATAGATGCTTCCACTGTGCCCTACACAGTGACATCAGGGGATCCTCCTGGACCGGTATGTGATATCAGGGGCAACCCCAGGGCCGGAGTCCCAGAGCAGAGCACTACTATAGGCACTGCGCCGGAACTCTGGGGAAGCCATTAACATCAGTGTCCATATATGGACAGCGATGTCAGGCGCTTGCCCAGAGCTGGAGTGCCGGAGCAGAGCCGCTTCTAGCACTCTGCCTGGGATTCCAGCTCTGCTCCTGACATCACTGTCCATAAATGGACAGAGATGTCAGGGGCAACCCCAGAGCTGGAGTCCCGGGCAGAGTGCTACTAGGCTCTTCCTGGGACTCTAGCTGTGCTCCTGACATCACTGGGACTCCTGCTCTGGGGAAGCCCCTGACATCATTGTCGATGTATGGACAGCGATGTCAGAGGCTTCCCCAGAGTCCCAGAGCAGAGCCTATACTAGCGCTCTGCCCGAGACTCCGCTCTGGGGAAGACCCTGAAACACTGTCCATATATGGACAGTGATGTCCGGGAATTCCACAGAGTCCCGGAGCAGAGCCTATACTAGCGCTCTGCCCGAGACTCCGCTCTGGGGAAGACCCTGACACACTGTCCATATATGGACAGTGATGTCAGGGAATTCCACAGAGTCCTGGAGCAGAGCCGATACTAGCGCTCTGCACGGGACTCCGGCTCTGGGGAAGCCCCAGACATTGCTGTTCATATGTGGACAGCGATGTCAGGGAATTCCAGAGTCTCGGAGCAGAGCCTATACTAGCGGCTCTGTGTCCCACGGGCCGCAGATGACAGCCCCAGGAGCTGAAACCCATGGCACTGTAAAGCATGTTGTTTCCCCACTCTAGAACATGACTTTTCATTGCTCCAAAGCTCTATGCCAGTTTCACACAAGCATGTTTGTAAACATTCGTAATACGGATCTGCAATTTACGGATCATATCGCATCAGTATGTCATTCGGGTATTTAAATTACATAAGACATTCCCTTTGTCTAAAATATAGATGCATAAATATGTTATTGTATACATATTTCACTCTTTAAAGTTTTTACTGGCCATTTATATCCGCAAAACAGATGAAACGAGTGTCTGCTGTGTTTTTAAAATAGGCACATATTTTATACCATTTCAATAACCCAATAAATTAACATTAGCTCCATTTACGGAGAAAAATAATGTATATGATACTGATGTAAAATACTCTAGTGAGAAAGTAGCCTAAGGCCACGTTCACACGTGGCAGAATTTTTCCACTGCAAATGTTGGTGCAGATTTGGGGCAATTACACATTGAATCTGCACCAACATTTGCATATTTGACAGGTAATTCAGACGTTGCAGAAATCACAGCAGGCTTACCACAGATTTCAGTTTTTGCACTGCAAAGGCTGAAATCCGCAGTGAAATTCTGCTGCTTTTCCGCAACATAATGAGCATGCTGCGGAGGGGAAATTCTGCACCGCAGCCTATATTCCGCACAGTTATTTTCCGCAACATCTGAACTAAGTTTCCTAAAAATGAATAGAAACAAATGTAAAAAACAGCTGCTGCAGAATTCCACTGCGGAATTCAACAGCAATTCCGCCACGTCTGAACGTGACCTAATAGTGACGTGTGTGCATTTGCACCACTCCAGTACGCACTTGCCATTTTTACATGCTAGGTCTGTCCAGCATTCAATGGTCCCTTTGGCTGGGGTTTTACAGTAACATCACATTATCTGGGCCAAATCTAGTGGGGCTGCCATTTGACAGCGATTTGTTGGAGGTTTATTAATCCTATTTTTCTGCTACTGTTTAAAATAAAACATAAGAAAAAGCATTATATAGATGAGAACTTTTACGTTTCCTTAAAATCTGTGTGTCAGAGGCCTGTGGGGATTTTTAGCATTTTTTATATTATGTATTGTAGTGCCTTTTTTTCTAGTCTACGTTTCTTGAGATGAGTCCAAATTATAGGAATTCACACAAAGGGAAACATTGCTTTGATGTGCTGTGAAAAACCGACATCTGTTCACCATGCATTAGGATGTAAGCAGCATTGCGCCACGTTACCTCAGTTGCCATAGTGATAACAAAACCAATGAAGGAACCACGTAAGGAATGAGTGAGGTGAGTAAGTGTGAAATTGATTCAGTTGTACACAGGAATATCTGGAAGTGATTATTTTTCAGGATGCAATTTCTGGTAGGGAATACAATTTTTATTTATTAATGTTATCACCACTCTGCATATTTCCACATGATCAAAATAATCCATTTTACTTGTGTGTGAATCTGCTTTTATTTAGTATGACGTTTGACTTTTCTTTTATCTGTGATTTTATTATACATTATGTATGCTGCATATAACATCGGGGATCTTTATATTGTGCTTTCGTTTCTTGCAGATTTTAACACATTTTCATAATGATAGATATTTCTTCGTCAATATGAACACCGAGGATGGATATTTTATGCTGCAGATAATGATCTCTAACATGTGGCTTCATTACCTGGGCTATCTATCTATCTATCTATCTATCTATCTATCTATCTATCTATCTATCTATCTATCTATCTATCTATTATCTAGCAGTAGGATTAATTCGTTCTATAGTCCATTGGTATTTTGTATATATTGTGAATATAGTTTGTTTTGAACATTTGATATTTAATTCTTTAATTGATATAACCAGTATATCAGGACAATTAGGTGTTCCTAAATAAAAGCATTTATGTTTCTTAATTAAAGGAGCAAAGATAACCAGTATTACCGTGTGGCATAATAAGATTGGTGCGACTAAAATAGTTAATTTATAAATAATGTTCTTTTTTATTTTAATATTGTAACAGTTACGTTCTGTTCACATCATGTTTGTCGTGTAACGTTTAGCTTTAATATTGTATACTGCAGGCGCATGCAGCTGAATGCCTAAACACGCTATATATAGGCCTCAAATGGCTTAATATGGACTACTGTTATATACCATCTGTTATTTAACTAATGTCTTTGATATGACAACTTGCCCTTTTTTTTGTCTTTGGCTTGCTGATGAAATTGATTTCTTGGCCTTGTGATTTATTGCCATTTTCTCAGCTTTGCATTTATAGGTTTGGCAAGGGCTGGGAAATCGAAAAAAAACGAAATTTAGCGCAGTTAACTGACGTCATCTTGTGCATTTCGGTTTTATCAATCATTTTTCCCAGTTTAAACTGTAACTGCTTCTTCAGGACGAAGATTCTGTTAAATCCAATGGTAGAGCAGGGGGCCATAAGGGGGCAATATACTGTGTGGGGGCAGTGTCAAGGGGTATAATATATACAGCAGCATACAGCAGCCTTGGGTAATTATTAATTCAATAGCATGCAAATTGGAGGAGTGGCATGCAAAAAGGGGTGTGCCCTAAATAATCGTTCATTCATCGTAATCGAGGTTACTATGGTGATTTTTATTTAGGTCTCAATCGCCCAGCCCTAGGTTTGGCTATCTGTTACATTTGCAGCTGGCCTCTATTGAAGTTTCCCACCGCCTTGAGGTCATTGACCTGTCTGAACTATCTAATATTCATCATAGTCTTACGTGCATATTTGATTTCTTTTATCTGTTCAGAACACTAGTTCATCTTACTGTGTATCTACATGTATGCCGTTGTACGAGGTTTATGTATTTGACATCTTATGTTATACATTCTGCACCTATATGCACCATTAACCTTTTTTTGGGGCTATTTTGTTCTCACCCAGCAGGGTAGATCATGCCTTCACTGCGATACAGGATCACCATTAATGCTGTTTTTTTTATAAACTTCCTTTTTTTATATGTTTGTATGAATACAATTTTAGATTTTTATAACTCAAGAGTCGAGTGCCTACTGTTCTCCAGGTGTTTTTTCTGCCCCTTTTTTTTCTTCTTCTTGTATTATTTATCCCGGTGGCACTGTACTATTTGTACTGTAATCTGGTTGCTTTGATGAGATCGTTTAGTTCTCTTCTCTTTTCCTAAACACGCTATATAAGCTTATACATTCGAATATAAGGTACACAGTTTTTTTTGTTGTTTTTGCTGCTGTATTGAAAGCATAGGTGACTACAAAAAAGGTATCCAGACATAAACCAGCTAATTGTATGCCAAAAGCAAAGCCTTACCGATAGAACTCTATGGGAATGTTATGCTACACGTGCTGACGTATATATGCTGAACATAGTCGGCAAGCATAATGTACACAGAGTCTAATAGAACAAGGAGTACATGTCTTATAAGAATTTTTTTTTATGCATGCCCTGATTTCAGAATATGACAATATTTAAAAGAACTTATATATATATATATATATATATATGTGTGTGTATAAACAAAAGAAATCCCACAGCACTCCGATGGCTCCAAAAAGTGTGTGATTCATTCAGTCAACAGCTGCAACTTTTCCGTCCTGCTATAGGACCCTTTTCAAGCATCCTATAGCAGGACGGAAACGTTGCATCTGTTGACTGAATGAATCACGTACTTTTTGGAGCCATCGGAGTGCTGTGGGATTTCTTTCGTTTGTGTTTTGTAATCCACGGATCTGGATTGCCTGCTTGCACCCATTGTCGTGTTGGAATCTGTCCCAGAGTGCTGCTTATCTCTACGTATATATATGTGTGTGTGTATATATATGTATGTGTATATGTGTGTGTGTATATATATATATATATATATATATATATATATATACACAGTGGAGGAAATAAGTATTTGATCCCTTGCTGATTTTGTAAGTTTGCCCACTGTCAAAGTCATGAACAGTCTAGAATTTTTAGGCTAGGTTAATTTTACCAGTGAAAGATAGATTATATAAAAAAACAAAAGAAAATCACATAGTCAAAATTATATATATTTATTTGCATTGTGCACAGAGAAATAAGTATTTGATCCCCTACCAACCATTAAGTGTTCAGCCTCCTCCAGACCAGTTACATGCTCCAAATCAACTTGGTGCCTGCCTTAAAGACAGCTGTCTACATGGTCACCAGTATAAAAGACTCCTGTCCACAGACTCAATTAATCAGTCTGACTCTAACCTCTACAACATGGGCAAGACCAAAGAGCTTTCTAAGGATGTCAGGGACAAGATCATAGACCTGCACAAGGCTGGAATGGGCTACAAAACCATAAGTAAGACGCTGGGTGAGAAGGAGACAACTGTTGGTGCAATAGTAAGAAAATGGAAGACATACAAAATGACTGTCAATCGACATCAATCTGGGGCTCCATGCAAAATCTCACCTCTTGGGCTATCCTTGATCCTGAGGAAGGTGAGAGCTCAGCCAAAAACTAACGGGGGGAACTTGTTAATGATCTCAAGGCAGCTGGGACCACAGTCACGAAGAAAACCATTGGTAACACATTACTCCGTAATGGATTAAAATCCTGCAGTGCCCGCAAGGTCCCCATGCTCAAGAAGGCACATGTACAGGCCCGTCTGAAGTTTGCAAATGAACATCTGGATGATTCTGAGAGTGATTGGGAGAAGGTGCTGTGGTCAGATGAGACTAAAATTTAGCTCTTTGGCATTAACTCAA